>NW_010125223.1:0-29487 GCF_000699245.1 Pterocles gutturalis
GCCCGCCGCCCGCCCCGGGCACCACCGCAGCTCCTGCGGTGCCCACAGCTCCTGCCGCTGCAGAGGGACGTGTCCGTAGTGCGTCGGAGGGATCCAAAGCGATAACTTTTCCATGGGGGAAAAAATGGGGCAGTGTTTCGTATTTAGTCTCCTTTAAGGTTTTCCCGAAGAGAGTAGAGAACAGAAGTTCTTGAGCTGGGTGTTTAACTGCATCCCGGCAGTACTTTCAACCTGATTTCATTCTGACGGCTCTAATGCAACTCCCCTCTGTGCTGGTGCTGGAGCGAACAGCACAAACCTGTGAGTCTCTCCAATGTTAGTGTCTATCTAGTACACTGTACTAGTTGAATAGTTAGTAAAATGGTCTTTGAAATTTTTCCATTGAAGAAGGATGTTATTCCACACTGAACTGCAGCACAGATATATGGAGAAAGAAAATTAAACACAATTTTAGTTATGGAATAGCAAGTCGGTGGAAATGGCAGCATGCAGTGGGAGTGGGGCCAAGCTGCATGCAGCTGCCTTCCGACCCTGCAACAGGCTGATGTGGGGCTGCGGAAGAATGCTTTCCCACTAGGAAGTTGTGTGGTACAAGTGGAAATAAGGACCTTAGAGCATTGTGGGAATAACAGGTTGCAGCAGGCTCCTTGTTTTGGTGTAGTTTCTGGCATCACTAGACTGGCCCAAAGAGGCACGCACTTGATTCCTGGCGACCGTCATGGTTTGGGCCCAGCCTGCAACAAGCACCACATGGCCACTCATTCACTCCTCTCCCTTCCCCATGGGATGTGGAGGAGAATTGGAAGAAAAAAAAAAAAACCAAAACCTTGTGGGTCAAGACAAGGGCAGGGAGGGATCACTCACCAATTACGGTCACAGGCAAAACAGACTTGGCTTGGGGAAAAAATCAATTTAATTTGTTACCAATCATATCAGAGTAGGATGATGAGAAATAAAACCAAATCTTAAAAGCACCTTCTCCCCACCCCCTAGTTCTTCCCTGGCTCAACTTCACTCCCCATTTTCTCTACCTTCTCCCCACCAGCGGTGCAGGGGGGATGGGGAATGGGGGTTGCAGTCAGTTCATCACACATTGTCTCTGCTGCTCCTTCCTCCTCAGGGGGAGGACTCCTCACACTCTTCCCCTGCTCCATCGTGGGTTCCCTCCCACAGTCCTCCACAAACTTCTCCAATCAGAGTCTTTCCCACAGGCTGCAGTTCTTAGCGTGGCTCCCTCCCTCAGGAACAGCCTGCTCCACTGCGGGCTTCCCGTGGAGTCGCGGCCTCTGTTGGGCGAATCCACCTGTTCTGTCATGGGATCCTCCCTGAGCTGCAGGTGTCTCTGCTCCACCGTTACCTCCATGGCTGCAGGGGCACAGCTGCCTCACCACGGGCTGCACCACGGGCTGCAGGGGAACCTCTGCTCCGGCGCCTGGAGCACTTCCTCCCCTCCTTCTACTCTGACCTTGGTCTCTGCAGAGTTGTTTCTCTCACATATTCTCACTGCTCTCTTCTGGTGTCTGCAGAGTTGTTGCTCTCACATCCCACTCCACTCTGTGCTGCCAGACCCCAGCAGTTTTTTTTTTTTTTTTCCCCTCTTAAATTGTTATCACAGGGGCACTACCCCTGTCACTGATTGGCTCAGCCTTGGCCAGTGGTGGGTCTGAATTTGAGCTGGGGAAGCTTTGAGAAGCTTCTCACAGGAGCCACCCCTGTAGCCCCCCGCCCCCGACACCCACACCAAAACCCTGCCACACAAACCCAATCCATGACCAAACAACAAAAACAAGGCTATGAGGTGACTGATGAAAATGTAATGAACGCTATGAAGAAGCTATGATGTTTAGAAGATGTTGAGGCATCTTCCACAGAGAGAAGACACAGTGAGTTTTTCATAGGGTACAGGATATGCTTCTGGGTAAAGTCCAAGTGTTTTGTTTCTAAAGGTGCCAGAGCCACAGCCATCACTGGTGCATTAGGAGCTTACAAATCTTCTCTCCTTGGGTAAACATCCCATCGTCCTCATTCTGTTGTGTGGAGCATAGTGGAGTGACTGTTCTGCTCCTCACATAGGGAGTGACAGCTTCACCAGCAGAAGCTGGGAGTATGGAGTTCTCCCAGGGACTCTCCCAGGTATTGGATTAGACATCACTCTCCCTTTCTGCCTGGCACCTGCAGGATATGGGAAGCAACTGCTTACGGTGCTTCTGCATCACCCTGGATCTGCTCCCAGCGCTCAGGGGGAAAGAGATCACAATTGTTTTCTGCATGTCCATTGCAATGAACCTCATCAATGCCCACTCTCGCCTTAGAAGTAATGTTTTATATTGTTGGTAAAGTTGTGGTTTTTAAACTTTTTATGCAAACATTTAAAGATAAGTACATACATCCAGAATACATAGTAAGGGTGTGGGTGTTCCTGTGGGTTTGCAAAGGAAGTTATGCACTACAGGCCTTATAAAGGAAGGGTGACATTTCCCCATGTATTTGGTAACTTAATCTATAATTGTATTTATCTATTTTATTCATCTATAATTGTATTTATCCTGTGTCTAAGTCCAGAGTGGAATCCGTATTTCTAAGTTTCTGTCATCTTTTTTCTTCATTTCTAGCAATCTGATTAATTGGAGTTTTTTTCATCACTAAAATGTCTGTTAGCATATTTTCAGTACAGAGGGAAGCAGCGACAAGATGTTAATTTAATATACAAGTAATATACAGTCTTTCAGATAATAACAAGTTTTTAATTCTGTATGAAGTGATGGGATTATTTAGAAATGTGACAAGTACGTACAATAGTGGCTTTAGAGAGATGTTGCCAGACATCATGGTGGTTATTATTTCAATGGCTTTTACCCAGAATAGTTAGAGATTTGGGCATGGCCATCTTGTATGGTTAGAAGACATTTTTTTAAACAGCATCTTTGGTATGTCACACCAGCATTACAAAATACATGTTGAATCATGACTAGAAACAGCTGCTATCTATGGAGTCTTCTACCAGAATTTTATTTTGTAAAAAATAACCACTTTCCTGTACATCTCTTCATTACTACACCTTGCTTTAAAGATTATGTGTTTTCATATATGGATCATGATGGCAAGGGAGCACTGCCTACATTGTTAGTATCTAGAGTCTCTAGCACCCTATGTACTTTAACTTCTGTTGCGTAAACCTAAGACAGGACACATGCTCCAATTTTTTTTTCCATTATTTTTAACTGACAGCTATTCCAGGAAGATACAGAAATGCTTTGTTGTAAATAAGTAGCATTTCTTCTGTTTAGCAACCTGAAACAGAGGGCCAGAATAGCATATGAGAGGCTGCAGACATGAGACGTCTATTAGTAATGTTAATTGCCAATGCCACTAAAGAGGATGCTGACACATATACCTTAATTATAGGGCAAATTCTTCAGAACTGCATTTCACAAATACTGTTGTACTAATGTATGGTGTTAACTCCACTTACTCTCAGTGGAGGATTTCAAAGTGTAGAACTCCAGAAAGCCAGAGGGGCTGTTTTGAAAAGCTGATCTGTAGCTAGGGTATGTGGGGAAATGTGCGGGAGGGTTGGTTGAATCTTGTAGCAATTGGCCTTGAGGCTCGTATCAGCCCTGACACTTGGAAGAACTGTAAGGTCTTGTCTGTTCCTGTTGAACTAATTACTGTGTAAATTGTCACACATATTAGTGAAGGCTAGTTTAATTAACTCCCTGTGCTAAGTGAAAAAAGGCAAAGAATAAATATGAAGTGTCTTTCATTTAAAATGTATTAAATCTGCTTATTGTGTTCAAAACAAATATTTCTAACACTAACCCAGGTCAAAAATGGTTTGATCACACTACTCATAAGAACAAAAGCAGTGCCTCTCATTCTGTTCAATAAGCCAACCATTTATCACAGTTTACTCTAACAGTTGTTATTCATTTATGTGAGTCTCAGGGGACGTGGTGGCTCAGTCCGTGGCTCCCAGTCCACAGGCAGACATTTCCACTGAGCAGTGAGTGTCCTGCAGGATCGCTAACCGGGCCCTCAGCTCCCACTTCAAATGCGCTTTGCAGTTTCATTTAGGTGTTGTAACTGTGAAGTGGTACGCTTTGAAGATTGCCTGGACGTCAACATCCAAACGCTGCTCACGTTATTATAGCTGTTTGCACGCTACGCAGCCTGCTGCGAGGCAAGGAGGAAGCAGGAGCGGGCTGAGCAGGTTGCAGAGCGTAGGCCCTTGTTGTCCACCCTGAAACCGCCACAGGCAGTAGGCCGGCTCCCACAGGGAAAGCCAATCTTCAAGGTACACCACATTCACAGGCCACATCTTGCAGCCTGTGTAGCTGCAGACTACTCCTTTCACAATTTCCTCAAGCACTTCCTCTCTCTCAGTCTCTCGTTCACCTTCTTCTCTTTTCCTCCCAATCCCTTACGTGTGGGCCGCTCTCTTCCCTCATGTTAGGCCCTGCCCTACCAACATGGCAGATTTCCTCACCTGACAAGTGCTGCTTGCTGCTGCTGCCTCTCACCCTAATGCCTTCCTCCTGCATACACTGTCTATATGAGCTCCTCAATCCTTTTCCCAGTACAGGGTTGCTTCTGCTGAAATAGACTTGTTGATCCCTTGGAACAGCACAAGAGCAACGTAGCAAACTTTTTGCCTACAAGAAGAAAGGCAAGAGTGATACCTGAAAAGCATATTAGCGCTTCATAGCAGCAAGGAAGAGTGGTCATGAAAGAGATCTCTGAAATAACGTCTGCAGTCTCACCCGGCACTTTATGACACTGCTCCCAGGGTATTTGGTGCTGTTTTGGACAATGACTCCATGACACTGCTTCATTTGCTTTTTGCTTATGATTGGCTGTCTGTCCTTCTTCCCCCTCTACTTCAGGATATGGTTAACCACTTCACTTTGAATATTCATTGGGTCTGCACTTTCTCTGGACTGGAGAGAAGATTGTGAGCAGGATCCCTCACAGGGCAAGACAGGCTGGGATTTTAGGGGATTCCTCCAGGGGGCTGTGACCTGGAGGGTCAGATGAAGAAGGAAGAGGGTGGTTATCAGTACATCTCTGGAGTATAAAAGCACTGCTTGGAAAGGAAGGGGGAACATGTTTTCTTGAAATGATGCAGGATTTCTGCTTTATTGAGAGTACTTCTATTTCTGATGTTCTGACTGGTAGAGCCACAGTTGGCTAGTACTGCATATAACATCTGTTCTCTTGGTAGAAACTATGTAACCTTCTCCTTCTCCTTAACTACTATGTGCATAAACATAATCACCAGAGGCCAACACCTGGGACACAGCAGAATTATGCATTTAATATATTAAGGTTATATGCCGGTGCATGTAGCCTATTAAGACAGGCTTGAGTAAAGGTAAAAGGAACCAGGCACGACTAAACAATGAGGAAGAGATGTTATTAGAAGCAAGAAGACAACCTTCAAAACACTGATGTCATATCCAAATGAAGAAAATAGAAAAATTAATAAATCCTGGATGTTAACATATAAAACCAAAATTAAGCAGACAAAAAAAAAAAAATAGACCTGGGAGGAGCAACTTGCTAAAGGACTCTAAGCTGGCACTAAACCCTTCTTCAAACACATCAAGAAGCTCATCAGAGAGTCTGTATGTCTGATCAATGATCATGTTATAAATGGAGAACTACAGAGAGCAGAAGACATTTTCAGAGAATAAATTGGTGTTCACTGTGCAAGAAGGTAGGAAAACCCACATGCCAAAATCCTTTTCCAGAAGAGAATCTGACTGAAACTGAAGTGACTGTAAAAGAGATTATGTGACAAATCAGCAACATGAACATGAACAAATCACCAATACTACAAGTTATTTCATCCAATGGTTCTAAGAAGACTTACCACAGTCTGTAACTGCTCACTGTAGTCCTTGAGGACTGGAGTGTGGCAAATAGATACCAGTTGTAAAACAGTTTTCAGAGAGAATCAAGGGAACTACAGGATTATGCGTAGGACCTCTGGGCACATTTGTGGAAACTGTAATAAAGGACAGCATGAGTGGTTACCTGAGTTCATACAAGTTACCTCAGAAGAGTCAATGTGGCTTCTAAAAAGGGAACTCCTACTTTACTGTCCTCTTGGAGCTTTTTGAAGGGTGTCAGCAAATATTTGGACAAAGACAAACACTTTGATCCTATCTACTTGGACCTTTGAAGACTTCTGACAGGACTATCATTAATCCTTTCCAAGAAAATTTACTAGTCATGACATTAAATAAAAGGTCCTTTTATGGGTAAATAATGGGTTACAAGTTAGGAAACAGAGGGTAAGAGGACTGGTTACTTACTACAGTGGGAAGAAGGTCACCACTGCAGTTTCCCAGAGCTCTGTGCTGGGATCTGTGTTCCTCATTACACCCTTAAGTGAGGTAGAACAGAAGTGAGCAGTGAGGTGAGAAAGTTTGCTGGTGTGGTATGAAAGTTTGTGATATGAAGATATTCAAGATAGTAAGGACAAAGGCAGACTGTGAGGGACTACAAGAGGTCTTTGTAAGACAGAGTGACTAAGAAATATCTGTGGAAAAAAAATCCTGGCTTCACATATAAGCTAGCCTTCACATGTAAGCAGTGGACTCTGAGCTGACTATTACCATTTGGAAGCAAAGTCTTTATGATTTGTATGACTTGTGAAAACATCAGAAAAGCAAACCAAATATTAGAATTTATAAGGAAAGCAAAAATAAATCCCTGTTTTGCCTACAGCTTGTATATGAATATGGAATTCCATATGTAATATAGTTTATATTACTTATTCATATACAATATGAACATAGATTCAGCTATATATATATATCCTGAATATATCTATATTCTGCATATCTCAATATATATTATCTATATAGATAATGGAGTTAGAATATGGAATTCTATATATTCTATATTTCTATATGGCATAGAAAGAGTGGAACGGAACTGACGTCGGCATTTCTTCAAATACAAGAATGAAGGGCCATCACATGGAGGTAATAGGAGCTGTTTTCAATGCAAACAAAAAGAGATTAACTTGTGCAGCTCCTTGAAATGGATTTTATGGGTGCAAAAGGCTTCAAGGGGAGACTGCAGAAGTAGTTAAGAGAGATTAATTAAAGATTATTTAATAAAGAAACCACTCGGGAAAAACCCTGAGCTGAGAATAGACACATTTTGAGAGAGCTTCATGTACACTTGCCCTGTTCTTGTTATTCCTAGGACATTTGCTTATGGCTACTCTTGGCCACAGGATACTGAGCTAGATGGACTTGTTATCTGAACCAATATGAGCATTTGCATGTTCTAATGGACATACCTGGAGAGCACGTATGTGAAACCTGGGGAGATGGGCTCGTGGCAGGGTACCTTTGTATCTGGATGGGCTGTGAACTGGATGGACCAGCTGTGGAGCCTTAGTTGGACATTCTTTAAAAACAATAATGCCTCAATGTTAGAGGTCTGTCTCTGGATCCCACCTGCCACACAGCTAGACCTGTAACTGAAGTAATGAATATGTATTTTATGTGGCTACAGAGGACGCCTCTTCTCAGATGAGACATTCCAAAGGTTTTCTCTTCTTTTATGCCTTCTATTCGGCTGTTCTACTAGTGTGATCACGACCAGCTGCCATGAGGTCTTGTTGGAGTGGTCGTCCCCAGACAATTTCCAGATATTTAGAAATACTAGTAAATGTTATATCCTTGGGAGCCAAGGAGATCCCCTGTTGACACCTGACATCCTTCACTGTAAAAGTTTTAAAAATTTTGCATCTCATCAACTATGGGCAACAGAGGAGTGTCAGTGTTGAAGCACAGTGGTGTCAAGATATGAGTGTATACAGAGGGATAGGTGAGGCTGCTCTGGATGATGGGACAACTTTATAGGATTGGGACTAGGCCAATTCAAATGATTTGTGCATTTTTTTACATCCAAACTGCTTACAGGAATTTGGTTCAAACTCAAAACTCCTCTAGTTGTACCTTAATTCCTTATCAGGCCAGCTTTCTTGCTTATGCTAGGCTCAGGCTTATCTGAACCAGCACATGAAGAATATAGGCAAGGCATGCAAGCTCAGGTCCGAGCTAACATGACAGTGTAGACATACCTCAAGAGTCCCTGTGCTTCCCTCTGTGTGTGTTGTTATATAAAAGCTAGCCCATCGTAAAGCATATGAAGCTGCTGTATCATAAAGCCATCTATAGCCCCTGGAATTGCTATAGCTGTGTAGGCTGATGTATCTGTTCTTTCTTCACAAAAAACTAATAGTTTAAGAGCAGGCAGCATGGCTTTACCACAGATACCTAGCTGCCTTCAATGATGAGATGACTGCTTTAGGGATGAGAGGTGAGCAATGGATATTGGTTATTTTGATATTTGGTATCAAGACCATCTTTGGTTGTAACCACACTTGAGAGAGATGGACAGTATGGGTGGACTACAAGGTTGATGAAAAATGACTGGACCATCAGGCTCAAAGAGTTCTGGTTAGTAGATGAAAATCTAACTGGCAAGCAGATAGGAGTGGTATTCCTCCGAGTTAGATACTGAACCTGGTACTATTTAACTTCTTCACTGATGACCTGAATGATGAGATGAAATGCATCCTCACTACATTAGCAGGTGACATTAAATCGTGGGGAGAAGATGGTGTGCTGGAGGGCAAGGCAGCTCTTCAGAGGGATCTCAACAGGCTAGAGAAATAGCCTGACAGAAATGTCTGGAAATTCAAAAGGCAAGTGAAAAAAAAAGGCAAGTAAAGCTCATCTAAAGCTCTATCTGGGCATAAAAAATACCACGCCAGCATACAATTTGGGTATTGTCAGGCTAGAAGGCAATCTTTCAGGAAAGGACCTGGGTGTCACGGTGAACAACCCGAACATGAGCCGGCACTGTGTCCTTGCAGCAACAAAGGCTAACTGGATATTGGGCTGTGTAGCCAGCAGGCTGGGGAAAGTCACTCTTCCCTACGAGCTCAAGAGGCTGCATCTGGAATACTGTATTCAGTTTTGGACTCCCAAATACAAGGAACATTAGCGTACTGGAGCAAGTCTAGTGGAGGAGCACAAAGCTGACTAGTAGGCTGCAGCCTGTGACACATGAGTAGAGGCTGAGAGAAATGGGTTTGTTGAGTGTGTGAAGAGGTTAAGGGGATCTAATTGTAGTGTACAACTTTCTAGTGGGTGCTAACAGAGAGATCTTCTTGGAGGTCCACCAAAAAAGACAAGGGGCTACAGACGTAAATTGCATAAAAAAATACTTATTCACCATTATGAAAAAAAAAAAACAACCACAGAATCATTGAATGGTTTGGGTTTGAAAGGACCTTTAAGTTGTCCTGGTTTCAGCTGAGACAGAGTTAACTTTTTTCATAGCTAGTGTGAGGCTGTGTTTTGGATTTGTGCTGAGAAGAAGGCTGACATCATACTGATGTTTATAGTTGCTGCCAGAACAGTCAGGGACTTTTCAGCCTCTCTGCTGTGCCAGTGTCTGCAGGGGCAGAAGAAGCTGGGAGGGAGCACAGCCCCAATTACTAGCCTAGGATTCGACCTTAGGTTTAGGATTGAGACCCAAATTGGCCAATGGTGTATTCCACATCATGCATGTCATGCCCACTGTACAGATGAGGCTCTGTCCGGAAGTTCTCTGGGTCACCCCTCTCTCGGGGTTACCTCACTTTCTTGGCCAGCTCTCGGTCTCTTGAATGTTTGGGGTCTTATCTTTCCTGAGATTGCTAGTTTTGGACTCTTCCTGCTCTGGGATTGTTAGCTGTGAACAAGCTGAGCCTTTGTCATCATGTGGTAAGCACTTTCACTGTGTATCACACTCATTTGTATATTTATATATTTGTATATTTGTATTTTGTGTAGTATATTTGTATACATTGCTATTATTATTATCATTATTATTATCATTATTATTCTTACCATTTTTATTTTCAATTTTATTGTATTTTAGTTATTAAATAGTTCTTATCTCAACCCACCAGTCTCTTTTCCTTTTACCCCTTTAATTCTCTCCCCCACCCCCAGGAGGGGGGAGGGTGAGCAAGTGGCTGTGTAGTATCTGTTTGCTGCTAACGGGGTTTAAAAACACAAGAAAAGCTCATCTGGTCCAACCCTCCTGCCATGGGCAGGGACATCTTTCACTAGATCAGGTTGCTCAAAGCCCCACCTAGCCTGACTTTGAATACTTCCAATGATGGACTCATGATCCAACACTGTAACAGGTTGTCTAGGGAGGTTGCAGACGTGCAAAACTCAACTGGGGAAGGCACTTGAGCATCTAACATTGAAGTTAGCCTTACTTTGAGCTGAGCATAAAACCTGACCTCCCAAATTCCATCTAGATGATTTAGTGGTTCCAAGTGGTTTATAGTGTATATGTCACACTTAAATCTTCAAAACAGAGACTTGCAGAGATACGTAACACTTCTGTGTACTGACTGCAAGATGTAAATGTAACCCATTGTGAGGAATTTTTTTTCGTGGTATACATCAGCTCATCTTTTATTAGAGAATAATAACAAGATTATCAGAGATAGATAGTAACTGTCAGTGACATTGATTAATGCCTTTAGAATCTCATAATTTCCAGTGCTGGGTGAAGAAGAAAGGTAGTAAATCTTACAAAAATTATTACTTAAATTTTAACTTAATTAAGAAAGTTCAAAAGAAATGAAACACAATAAAAATATCATAATTTAAAATAAAGTTGCATGGCAAAAAACCTTAATGATATCTTTAGTTAAATTGTTTGAGCTAAAAGCACATCATGCTTTGTTTAAACCCTGAAGCAAGTACGGTTATTAATGCTCCTGAGAAAGCTCTGGTTTTGTTTACATGCTCTGTTCTGTTAGACAGGGTACAGCAATTATGATATAGCAAAATCAGGATTCCTCTGTGAATATACCAGGGGAAATTAATAAAAATTGTGGAGTGAAAATGCCTTCCATTCCAGCTAACAAGCAGATTGTCTAGAACGTAATTGTATCACAGATAATTCTGGGATCTTTTTTAGCGCTTAACTCCAAGAGAAGTTTTATTGCAGGAGGACCACTAGGATAAGTCAAAATCCTTTGTGTGGGGCAGTAGTATCAGAATCTAGTTCTTACTCTACTTGCTTTGCATAAATACCCCTAACAGTGGAAGTCTGAGGACTAAGCCATTCACATCCCTCTTTTAAATATTTACTGTGGCTATTGATGCTGGTCAGCTATGAATATATTATGTCAGAAGAACAAACATAAAAATTATTATTGACTAAAAAATATTTTGCCCTTGCTTTGTTTATAGCAAGCAAGTTCAACCTGGAAGATCAGGTAAAAGACACACTTGTGCTTTGGTTCAACTCACTAGCTAATCCTCTTCTGTATACATTGACAATGAGTCTAAGTATCTCCAGCTGCCAGAGAAAGCACTCATTTTACCCAATGTAAACAATTGTAGTGTAGACAGCTCCCTTTAAATGAGTTTGCCTAGTTACCTTTATTTTCAATGAAGAAAACCAAATGCTTATAGTACACGATTTATCTCATTTTAAAGTAGACATCTAAAATAGGTCAGATGAATCATGCCTTGAAAGAGGCTCTTTCTCTCCATTGAATATAAAGGGAGTCTGGTATGACTGGCTCAGGAGTGCACACTGTATATGTCTAAAGTTCAGTGAGAGGAATCCCATCCCACCTGTTTGTACACTTAATAAAAGAAGAATACCAATACAGTATAAAAATGAACAAACTGTCCTCAGGCTTTCAAACAAGTTGTTTTAATCTTGAGCAATTCAGCTCTTAATTTAGGGTTTGATTCATCTCCCATTGAAGTCAATAGCTCTATGTTTTAAAGGGAATTTAATGAGGCTTGTCACTTATATTTGTTTACTCTCATCAAGGATACTTAACTAAATTCAGTGAGAAATGGATACCCAATGCTTAATGAGAAAGAATATTCTATAAATATAGGTTATACTTTGAATAGGATATTTTGAAAATTAGTTTATTTTCTTCCATCTTTTAAATTAAATGAGTGAGCAGTATAGATTGAGCCTTAGTGATAAACATATTCAATAATTCTAATTCAAATAACACCAGAAAGTACAAATGTTGTTCCCTTCCACAGGATGATTAGTCCTTTAGTTAATATGTGTAATATACTAAATGAAGTCCAGCAGGATGTTATTGCTCTGTTTAAGTGATGGCTCTGAAACCTGCTTGGCACTGACAGTTTTGCAGAGCTCCTCAGTGCTGGATCCCGATGACAACAGGTATGTAGTTTGTAACATCTACATATAGCACAGAGTACCATGGCGTTGTAACTAAAAAGTCTGATAAAAACTTTAAGGGCCTATTACAGGTGATGAAAATGAATGGCTATCTAAATGAAACCATTAAAGATTTACTATGTAGCCTGGGTGTAAAACAGTCCTGATCTCAGCGTAGGGAATTGAGGAAACAATGGGCATGCACTTAACGTGACTGTGACCGTGACCGTGACATGTAACAGAGGAGCCACTCCTGACACTGCTGGGAGAGATGAAGTCAAACTATTTGTGCTTTCTTTCCTTCTTGATGAATTTATGCTAAATATCTAACTGGCTTTACAGTTAGTTGATTTGCATGTGCAACTGGTATGGAGGGCTTGAACGGGGGGAATTCTGTCAAAGGAAGGAGTTAGCATCTGAGTGAAACGAACAAACTTTAGAGTTAGAGTAAACTCTAAACTTCTATTTTCTCATTCAGTTTCTATTTCTACCTGCAAACCTGCTTCAGAGTAACACAGGTTGGAGATCCTGAAGCCAGAACATTACCAGGAGCTGTGTGAGCAGTGTGAGAGGGAAGGCTGTTTTTCCATGGTCTGCACTGAGAACTGTGCATTACAGGTTCCCCAGCCAACCCCTGTTTGACAGCTCTGGTGCAAAGGCAAAAGAGGCCAGCTTGGAAGGATTCCTTTAAACATATTAAAAACTGAAGTAGCAACCCTGCATATTAATAACAGGAATGAATTAAAAAGAACTGGATCAGTATGGGAGTGGCTGAAGCCAAAGGACTCTCTCCAGTGTACCTAGTAGTAAAATAAGAGGATTTAACTAGATGGGGAAATATAAGCAGCTTTGAGAGGTTAGAAACAAACAATGATGCAAAATCAAATGCTTTTACTTTTATTCCCCCTACCCCATTCTTGTGGCATGAGATTTTTGCTAAACAAGCACTTCTCCTATACACTTGCTCTGTTTGCTGTGCCATTCCTAGCTTTCATCCAGTCAATATCCTGGCTACCTTTGATCGCGGCACCAAATCCAGACACTTGTTAGCAGCTGGTCTGTGCAAGCGTGTAAGGGAGAACTGTGTGCTCTGCAGAGCTCTTTAATGGCAAGTACTGAAGGTGATTGCATGTAGTGCTAGTAGGGTAACTTCAGCACCTTTGGTGCTCTCCTCCCAGGTAAATCTGTGCTTGAATTGTTCTAATTGTGTCAACCTGTATTTAAGAAAATTTGGTGCACACTAACTGAAACTCTGGGTCCCAAAGTGGTACAGAATTAAGAAATCTTTCCTGTTCCAATTGAATTAGCTATACTAGCTAATTTGCAGTTTTCCTGCAAATTATCACTTTGTTAAACGTTTCAGATTTCATATTTCATACTGAAAGAAAAATTAAGTTTGTGTGCATTGAAAGTGACATCGATATATAATCTATTACTTAGTTTTTTATGAGGAATAATGAGAAACAGAGAACTTGTATCAATAATCCACAGGAAAGGTGTTAGAAACTGCATATATATATATATTTATATAACCAACATTTTTTGGTAAGTTTTGGTACAGTGACATGCTGAAGAATTTGTATGTCATCTCATTTTCCTGTAATACAATCCATAAATTTTATCTTATACATGTCTATTTCATCAGATGAAAAAATTACACACAAGTTTTATAACACTGTAAAGACAGGATGAGTTTCACTTTCTTAATCACTAGCACAAAAATGCTAGTAAAAGTATTCTGATGGCATAAGAGCTGTCAAAATAACTTTTTTCAGTTTTAGCGTCTTGTTTTATTTACCAGCTCACACAAACTACATAAAAGCCTCTTTCTTAAGAGCAAATGAAAAATACAGGACCAAGATAGCAAAGCCTTAGTTACGGCTGGGATTTATCAGACATTCGTATGTTCAGTAAACAATCGTGTTTATCTACTCTGTTGGATTTGATGGTGGAAATGTTGCCACATGATCAGCATGGAAACAGTCATTACCAAATTAGTAAAATTACACAACAATGATTTTGTGCCACATGTAGCGTGGATACTCTATCACAGGCTAATTTGCAAGGACTTGCCTACCCTGCAGGTCCTTTGATACTGGCCATATTACATTACAGGATTCTTTGCATAGTGGTGCTGGTGTACCCAACAGCCTGTTTTTGGGACGAGTTGCTGCCCCAGGACGTAGGAAATGGCACTGTTAGGACTGACTACCTTAATCTGATAGGATTAAGTGTTTTAAGACACCTAAGTGTTTCAGAACATTGAAAAGCAACATGTTGTATTACCTGGATGACACAATATTACTCAGCAACAGCAGCAGCTGCCAGCAGCAGTGGCAACAGTAGTACGGCTCCCTGCTGGAAAAAGAATTAATCTGGAGGGAGTTGAGAGCTGCCTGTCACCCTTAACTTCTCTCCCCTGGATGGGCAGCCTCCAGTGATGGTACTACTTTTTGTATGATCTTAAAAATCATGATGTTAGAAGCTGGACATGCTGTCCTGGCGATGGGGATGGGAAGAATAAGAAAAAAACAGTCAACGTTTCTAAGGAGAAACTGAATCCTGCTACCCAGAACAGCAAAATTCTTCCCCCTCTCCTTAATTTCCTTGGCACTGTGATGCTCAGCAGAAGATGCTCAAAAAGGGGGCAGAAATAAATCTGTGCCTTTGCAATTAACCCTTGTCATGGATGATTAGGCCAGGTAGCAAAAATTTTCATTCAAACACCTCCTCGTTCAAGATCAGGAGCAAAACCAGTTCTTCCTCCATGCCCTGATGGTGACACTCATACGTGTTTTCCGTCAGCCCTGGTGACAGAGAACAGATCTCTATTAATTCAGGACAATGAAAAGACTTTGCCAGCCAAAGCCAAGGTAGTTTAAGTGCTGTGGTAGGCTGGCCCCGGCCAGCAGCTGAGCCCCCATGCAGTCTCTTGCTCACTGCCCCCGAAGGGGAATGGGAGGGAGACTTAGAATAGCAAAAGTTGAAAACTCATGGGTCAAGATAAAGACAGATTAATAGGTGAAGCAAAGCTGCATGTGCAAGCAAAGCAAAATAAGGAATTAATTCACTGCTTCCCATAGGCAGGCAGATGTCCAGCCACTTCCTGGGAAGTAGGACCTAAGCGCACATAACAGTTACCTGGGAAGATAAATGCTTTAACCACAAACATTCCCCTTTCCTCCTCCTTTCCCTGAGATTTTATTGCTGAGCACAAAGTTGTATGGCATAGAGTATCCCTTCAGTCGGTCTGGGTCAGCTGTCCTGGTTGTGTCCCCTTCCACCTTCTTGTGCACCTTCAGCTTACTTGCTGGTGGGGCAGAGCAGGGAAAAGAAAAAAATAAATAACCCTTGACCCTGTGCAAACACTGCGAAGCAACACCCGAAACACTGGTGTGTTATCAACACTGTTCTAGTCACAAATGCAAAACGCAGCAGTGTATGGGCTGCTATGAAGAAAGTTAACTCCATCCCAGCCAGACCCAGGACAAGTGCTGATCGTGCTCTGCTGCTGCTGCAGCAAAAGTCACCACAAGAGAAGAGGAACACCCTTGCTGGAAGACATGCCTATAGAGGAGCCCGATGTGTGTGAGGATGGCATGTCACTATGTGAACTTACAGATCAATTAAAAGTCCCTAGCACGTTAGATGACTGATTGATGCTTATCTGTGAGAGAAGCACACTGTCACAGCCCATGTTCTCTCCTTTTCTCAAGCCAAATACATTATAACTGTACTTATGAATATGTTTTGTCTGCATTCAAAATTCAAGCCATCAAGCACCACATCTTGATGGACCCAGGCTGGGTTCCACAGCCAGGCAGAGGTGGGGAGGAAGCCGGCAGCAAAGCACGAGGCCAAGGCTGTGGGGAGGAGCCCAGCCCAGAGCGTGGCGGCGCAGGCCGGGCCCACGCAGAGGTGTTTGCGCCAGGACCAGGAGCTGCTCCACGGCAGGTGTGTAGTGAGGGGTGCGGCCACAGGCACGGCTCCAGGGGTGAGGTAGGCATGAAGACACGAGGTCCAGGGTGGGGTGGGAGAGCAGCATGTGTGCTGGCAGAATGCCCAGATCCTGGCTCTGTGCCCAGAAAATGATAAAAGAGGAAACCAGGAAAGGACCTACCAAATGACCTTCCTACCTGGGAAACCTAATTTTGGCTCCAGCGTGGGCTGTGGTGATACCCTGCTGGTGCATGAGATGGTGGAAGCAACAGCAAGGGCCGAGGGTGGAACAAAACAGGGTCTGAAGAAGGTAAATCTGTGGAGAGATTGAGTAAAATATTAGGAAAATTCTTACTGAGCCGATAGTCTGAAGATAAAGCAAAATTTAAATTGGAACCTGCAGCATCCAGAACCAGCAATCAATCACCAGCATCGATGACTAGGAGGGAAGGTAGGAGAAACTGGTGAAAGGATGGCAAGACAGCGGTGGAAAGTCTCACAAATCACTTGCACAGAGAGGCAGTGCCTAGTCTGACAAAGCCTGCTAGTGCGTAGTTGACCCAGCAACATATTTGGAATAACTTTGAAGTGGGAGAATACTTTTGACTAGGTCACAGATTGTGTCAAGAAGGTAAAGTACTATTGACCTCGTTGTAGAAGTCTTCAGCTCCACTCTAGTGGATGATCAAACCAGAGTGACTCCTAGGATGGGGAGGGAGAAAGATGTTGATTTGGTAGCATGAGAATCAGACTGTGTGTGTGTATGAAGGCAACCAGAAGGTTAGAAAGTGCATGGAGAGCACTAGTACTGTGGCCTGAAGGGGAACCCAAAAGAAGGAGTAAGTCTTAGTCACTGGCTTACAGCTTTCTTTAAACCTTCTATTGGACTTTAATTCCAATTACTTAAAGACATATAATTCTCTATTATCACTGTCATGGAATTATATAATTCTCATTTAACAGAAAATAGGAAACATCAAATTAGTGTTCATACCCGTATTCCACTACAGGAATAAAACAAACAGTAAAACCCAGCACTTGTAGTTCTACATGGATCAGAAATTCTGAAGTCAGACCTTTCTGGAAAGAGTCCTACACTTCTGAATGTGGAAGTTACCCTCCTGCTGTTGTGTGTTGTTACTGTGGTTAGGAAACAGGATTTTGCACAGATGATTTGCAGGATATGCAGAGAGAACAGATATTTTTTTTCCAGTGGAAACAATCCAACAAAATAGTTCTGTATACTGTCTATCTGCTTGGGTTATGAATAAATACAGATTATACATCCTGAGGTATTTGCAAACTGGCTGAATAACTTTGTTAAATGTGGATACACTTAACCATACACTTAATATCAATAATTTGTTAGTAACTTTATGAAATAAGATCTTGCTCCCGTGCAAAGTGACTATAAATTGGAGGCATTGTTAATAACAATACTAGCATATTATGTTAACGTGGTGATAATGTAAACTATTGTTCAAAGCACAAGGCAATGGAGCCATTGAGGATTTTTCTTATCTTCTGTCTATTCTTCAGTCCCCTGCATATTACTGTTATGTTCCACCCACACTTCTTGTCTTCTTGATAAAAAGATAAACCCTGTATTTCCAGTGCAGCTGCCTATGATTTTACTGTAATGCTGCATTTCTGGATAATTTGAATCTCTTTCTTCGGTGTTCTTTCAGTGAAATTGCTGGTGAGGTTTTTTTCTGTACTGTTTATGTGTATCTGTGGGAAGAGTTTGTTTCTCTGTCACCATTACATGTACAGGCCTTAGGAAAAGCACTAGTTAGCCATAACCACAACATCGGTGTGTTATTCTACGTTATTTTCACACTAAAAATACAGAACACAGCACATTGTGCCATCTATTAAAAGGAAAAGCATACCTAAGTGGAAGTCTACTGCTTGCAGCCTAAGGCTTCAGCAAATGTAGCTACTCATGCTAAGTAAGTAAAGCTAAGCAAACAGCATACTAAATAACACAATATTATAACTCTGAGTGATTTATTCTATTCAAAACTTGCTTATTTAAACTAAATGAGTAATATCTCTTAACACTGAGAGTCGTTCCTGCTAAAGGGGAGAGTGCCCTGGCGTGCAATCCAGTTGCCATCCAGGAAGAATTCAAATGGGGCTCATGCAGCGATCTGTCATTGGTAAAATATCTCGTTGCCTGAAGGAGCACCCAAGAGGTGTCCCAGCTCAAGGGGAGATCATCACCATGCAGCCACGCTGCCTAGCAGGGAGAGCTCAAAGAAGGCTCACTTAGGCTGTCGTATTTATGGGATAAAGTGGTTGGCTCATAGTCAAATTGCATACAATGAGAGAGGTACGCACGAGGCTCCTTGTACCACAACTTACCCGTGTTCACTGTGTCACTCTGCTCCTTGTGGGTTTCCTGGAGGAGTTCTTGGCCCAGCTATGGCTCAGGCTTTTACCTCTTGTGGAGCCTGTGCCAAAGTGCTGCTGGTTTGGTAAAAGGCAACGGGGGATGGAGTGCATCTGTCACAATCTCCAAAGTCTTTATTTGGCGAAACATATTTTTCCATTCTGTACTGGCCAAGAGCTGACACTGTTCATCTTGTACAAGGATTTTTGGGGGCCTAGAAAAATGAAGTTATCTATTCCAACCTGTAGCAGTTGCTTTGCCTGCGTTGCAATCTTGAGGATTGTGAACAGCTTTTAAAAACCTGTCTGTGACACCAATCTCTTTCCTGTTGCCTTTGTTGCCCATTGAACCCCCTCCCTGGATCTGCAGTAATTGGATTCACTGCAGAAAGTCATCCAGGAACAGGAAACTTCTCATTAATGTTACTGCAAGGAATGAGGTGGAGTGCTTAGAATGAAGATGCAAAATAGCTGTGATCAAGAGTGAGGATCAAAGAGAGGGTGATGAATGGGTGGTTTTGATTGTTATTGCTTTTGAAAGGTGACTGAAAGGAAAACAAAGCAAAACACACACACAAAAATTGCTGTTAGTAAGTTAAAGCTATTGGTCTGGATTCTCAGTCCACCAAGTTCACATGTGCTGCACTGTTTAAAACAATTCCACATTAGGGAAAATAAATCTTTTTATCCTTTTCTATGAGAACATAAATAGTAACACAAATGCCTCTTCCTTTTTCCTAATTTAAACTGAAATCTCTTGCTGTGTATCCTGGGTTTTCTTCTCTTTTCTTTAGTTTCTTTTCAAGTGTGTCTTCAAGCATGACCTGTCTTTTTTGTTATCTTTGTATCTCACTCAACAGCAAGCATGCTGTATTATGCTGATATGTATTATGCCAATTTTTATGGCACAACAAACAGTAAGCAGATATGTACAATGAAACACAGAGACAATAATAAATGATAGGAAGAACTGAAGCTTTTGCCACTCCAAATTTTATTTCATATATTGTTTTTCTCTGAATCAGTTGATACTATCCTTAGCAGAGAGCCAATGCCTGATGAAAGGACACGTACTTGCCATGGTATGCTTCTGCAAGCACTCAGTGTGATTAGATGTGCTTCTTACAGTTTTATTCATCCGTAGAAGGAGCTACCTTCTTTCCATGTCTGAAGTATTGCAAACAGAGTGAAACCTCAGCCTCATGGACTTCTACAGCAAAACTCCATCGAGGACTGGATTTCAAGTTTTAGCAGGATTTGAGTTGCTGTGGTTAAAAGGAGTGTTCTGGGTCTTCTTCTAAGAGAAGCAAAGCTGCTCATGTTCTCTGCTTTATTTAACCTTTCTGTGCAGTGAAGGTGCTACTGTTTTCCTGATGTCACAAGGCTGTCAACGGACCTGATGGTATGGAAAACTCAAACAGATTGATACAGGTCAATGTGAATGAATGCATGCACCTTTCTTCTGTGCCAGACAAGGAAAGCCAGAGCGTAGCATATTCTCTTTGGGCTTTACTGAATGATACAGCAGTATAAATTCTTCACAGACCATTTACAGTCTAGGGGTAGAAAGCTGAGTACTGTTACTATTAAAGCTCTACATGTAGCCATCAGCTGGACAACATACACATCTACAATGTAATAGCATACAGCAATAGCACTGGGGCTTTTGTTGCTTTTACTTTTGTTTGCTCCTGTTTGTGCCTCACATGACTAGCTAGACAAACAGTGAAAGCCTAAATAAGAGTATTAAAATAGAAACAGTTTCTTCATAACACCCAGATTTTATGGGTTGTAAAAATCAACTCATTGGTACATATAAAGTTGGAATAGTTTTTCCTCATGTACATAATTTCACCTTTATTTACATGGAATTTTAATTGCCATTTTATTACCTAGCTAGTTATTCTGCAGTCTTCCCAGGAAATCCTTTGTCACACTAGATGATAACATACTGTTGGGAGCAGCAAAACTGCTCTGCAAGGACAGGTGAGCTGGGAGTGCAGAATGATAGGAAGGCAAGCAGGGACCATGTCCTCCTCACTGACCAGGCACAGTCCCACAGTGCCTGACCAGGGTGAGGAAAGCAGGTCCTATGCTGGTCACCTAGCTCAGCCACATGACAGTGATTGCCAGACACACAAGGCTGTGGTGATCGAAGGTCCAAGGTCAAGCCAGGGAGTCAACTTGGCACATCAGGATCTGTGTCCAGATCAGTGAGGTGCATGGCCAGGCACAGGCATACTCACAATGTAGCTCAGACAAGGGCCAGTACTAATGCTTTGCCTCCTCACTCCTAACTACATTTTCAGATCACTCCGAATATGTTGAAAATCATGGGTGAAAAAAGACCCTACAATTGCCAGTGGTGCTTTCCCTTTATTCTTCAAAATATTTATTTATGCAAGAGGCATTTATAAATATTATTCAGGCATATTTGTTTTGTTCCTTTGTGAGCAAAATAGAAGGCTGCCAAGTAACATCTGCATAGATGAGTGCAGACAGTTGCATGGCTATCCACGTCCCCCCTGGAAGCCATGAATATGAGCTCTGCTGGAGCCATAAATAGGAAATTTGTGCTGCCAAACTCTACTGAGCAGCAGAGCCTGTTAGCTTAGACTGAGAAGCTGTGGCTCTCAAACTCATGAATTTGGCAGGAACCAACCTTTTATAGAGCTGTGTAGAGCTCTTTTGGGGTTTTTGTTTGTTTGTTTTTACAAGTTGTTAAACCTGTATAATTTAAATATGAAACAGAGATGCTAATTTCATTAAAGAATACTGGACATTTTGTGAACTAGATCCAAAAAACAGCCACTGAGAGATTTGTTTAGGCTTTAACTTTGCCTGTGAGTTAACCACATCTGCTGAAACAACCTGTTTCCTGAGTGTTATTGTTGACGCTAAAATGATTTAAAGGATTGCTAAATGAAGTGAAACTGGAACGCTAATCTGCTGAGAGGCTCAGTGAAGCTTTTTAGGTCCATGTTTTCACACACCTCTTACTGAGTCTTTACATTTGGTGAACATTAAACTCTTTGGGGAGGGATGTGGGACAGTCAGTTCCAGCCTGTAGGCACTTCCATGTCATGTCTCCATGTCATGCTCCCATTATAGTGAGTGGACATCTAGTCAATACAGCTAATGGATTCTAGGGGGGGATTCAGATGACTAAATGAGATGTCTCTTTCAAAATGAGCCAAATAGCTCTATAGTTTCCAGTTGGATTAAACATAAGCATCTAGTGCCCTAGTGTATAGAAGCATCGGCATGAGGCTGGCAGATATGACATGGGGCATATGGGAGATCTGTGCCCCATAGAAGCAGCTGAGGCTTGGGTAGGGTGCCTTACAGCATCTCAGATGGCAACAGAGCAACTGAACCAAGCCCCTCCATTTAGATGCCAGTATATCTGTACTACAGTCTGGAGCTGAATCCCACCCCTGGGATTTGATTGTTAAGAAATGTTGAATCATTATGTTGGTTTGTCTAACAAAAGTATCCATAATCTCCCATAAAAACATTGTTTTTCTTAACAGCATTTCTGGTTTTGGTTTTCCCTGTGTTTTTACAACCAGCAGTAGCACAAAAATCTCACTGTTGGATTCAGAAATCCAACTATTCAGGCATGTGGCTGTACCCCATCCAGCACGAACTGACCTTCAGTAGGGAACTGTAGACAAACCTGCACAGCTTCATCACCATACTGCTCCCCTGAAAGAAAATCTTGTGCCCTTTCCTTGCATTAGTGAGCGTGTAGATAAGGGGATTTAGTGCAGCAGCTTTTCTGTCTACATTTCTTAGAACGCTGCTATCGCTCTGGTTTTTGGAGGTCACATGTGGCTACTCGTGACTGTATGGACAGATGCTATAGTGACAGTATAATTTTCACCTGAGTCTTGACAACACCTTCTACTTGAGAAATCTGGAACAACTGAAATAATAAAGCTTTAAGAGAAATTTATTTTTGATGTGACTTTGCAGCTACATATGGGATGAATTTGGTTTGACAACCTTACAGTTCACACAGCTGTTATCCTCATGGGCCCACACCAGACTCCTACCGGAGCACAAGTACAGGGATTGTCAGTAGGAATGGTTCAGTGGTGTGGACATGGACACGGGTCCAGCCTCACCTCTGTCCGTGTAAATAGGTCCTACCAAGGTAGTTTATCTTCTGTTTCCTTTTGCCTTCCCACATAGCCTTTTTGTCACTGACTCACAGTCCATGTCTGTTCTCTAAAATTGGTCTCATGACCCCTTACAATCAAATATGGCTCTATTCAGAATAAACATTTAAACCAAATTTAATTTCTACAGCCAGAAATATGGAGATAGATAGAGACTGGGTGGATTACACTTCACAGCCAGAGAAAGGGGTGTTATTAAGTCATTATAAACAGGAGAGAAATGTGCACCTCAGAGTTGAGCAATACACCTAGTGAATAAGCTACAGAATCAAAATAATAAATTATGACTCTTTCTCCAAATGCAAGGATAATCAAGAATATAAAAACAAGGATAATAAGGCATAAGTGCCTGTTGCATAGAGGTGCAGTGCCATTTTTTACATATCTGACAAACTAAATATATTGTACTATGCTAATAGGCTGGGGAAAACAATACATTAACTGTCTCCTGAAATGACTCTGAAATACAGAGCCCAAGAGCTGCCCTACATGCAAGTCCTTTTTTCCCATAAAGTTATTTTATAATTAAAGGACAGCATTTAAGTGTGTCATTTTTATATTCCACCTCAGCAGCCCCATGTCGTACACCATTCTGTTTTGGAAATGGCGTTCTTCCAAAACGTGTGAACATCTGAAAGGTTAGCTAATCTTTCATAATTTGATTTGTCAACTTCGTATCTGAGCCAGGAAATCAGCTCAGTTTGTGAAAGAACTGTCAAACACATTCAAAATTAAACACATATTTGTGGAGCTCCCTGAACCGGAATAACAGCCTGTGCCTAGGACTGCACACAGATCCCGGACATCACAAAAAGGCAGGCTTGATGATTTAATTGTTCTTTTTAGCGTGTATTTATTATGAGCACAGTTTCTTAGTCATTTTTATTTCTACAGGCCTGTTACGGCCCCTAGTGGCTCAGAGGCACCGAAACATCATCGCGGTCCTTGCACCGAAAGCTCTGAGAAGCACAAAGTGCCAGAGGGAAGCTGCGGGAGCAGGGAAGCGACAGGGCCTGCAGAGCCGGGGCGTGTTTGACAGTTCTGGGAAGGAAAACAAGTTTCAGCAGACACTGGCATATATTTCTTGCCAGATTTTTCGTGCTGATAATCTTCAATAAAAATACCTTTGTTGCCTTAAAGGAAAAATGTTTCAATTTTGTATTTGTTTTAACCTCTATCCTGTGTCTTTTTTAAAAAATGCATTTAAATATCATAACATACTGAAGAGATAGATGGTTTTATTTAAAGACTGAAAGTATGACACAGTCAGTAACTGATTTTTAAAATTAGTTTCTGATTTATAGGTAGTCATGTTGTTTGACAATCTGAGGGAAAGCTTTTACCTTGACTATGGAAGTGTGTTGTTTGGCCAGGGCTTTCATCACAACTTTCCCACTGTTCAAGTGGACTTTCACTGGTGAAAAGTTCATTTTAAGGGCCCTGCAGACTAAATCATGAATATTGAACTTACCAACAGCAGTCCCCTGGAAAACAAAAGGTCCATTGTCATTCCAAGAAGAAATGTGTTTATGCCATCTTATTAGAGCTCTTTAGCTTTTTTCCAAAAACGTTCTGATATATCGTGCACTGTCATACAAGACTTTCTGACCAACAGTATCAATATTCTTTAGCATTTGTAGAGGCCTGACAAGCTTCTGACAAGGTTTGCTTCTGATTTTGAAGAACCTTTGTCAATTTTCCCCCACCCTGTTTTCGTAGACATCGAGTGTTTTTGAAGCATAGTGGCACAAAGCTTAATTTTATCGTATAAACTTAAATCTGTCCTTTGGAGAGTGGTTTTCATGTAAACATTTAGCAAGTTGGTTGCTGTCATTCTGATCAATATAACTGCCATTTAGTCAAAATCCTGGTAGGCAAGAGAACAGCAAAGCGTAAGTCTTCTCTCCTCCTCCACTTTCCCCAGCCTGTTTCACCCCAGGTTTTAAGAGGATAACAGGCTTATAACCTGCATCTCCTAAAAGAGTCCCGGTTTGGAAACTTTTTGAAGGACAATTTTAAGAACTGGGGGCTGTTTCTGTAGTGGTGGCTACTAAATTGTCCACGGCCAAAAGAGAATGAGTGAAGGACTGGATTGAAGAGGACCATATTTCTCTCCATGAAGACATCGTTTGTCCTCTGATAGGAGCAGGCTTAAAAAACAAGCAGCTACATTCTAATATTATTCTATATATGATAGTTGGCTTTTTCAAAATATAAAACTATTTACCAGTGTTGAAGGAAAAGACAATTCTAACATCTTCTGTGGTAAGAGCATTTAAGTCCAGATATCTGGAAAAATATTTCAGAATTAACTCTATTTTGCCTATGTGTGTCTCTGTCGCCAAAGTTGCAACCACTAGTTTGTTCCAAGAGTTTTTAAGCTGGACCTTGCATTCATGTTTAGAGTAATAGCATGACTACATTTTTTTTCCAGAGCAGAATACATTTTGGAGTGTCTACATAAAACTAAATTCCTGTAATTTATACACTTGGTAAAAGCGTTTTAATTTTATTACTTCCACAAGAAGAGCCCATAATGTCAGCTGCAAAATTGTATTTATTTTATGGTTACAAAACAGCAGCTTGTTACTAAGAGGAAAGTACAAACCCTCAATTACACCACACAATATTCTTGGTCATAACAGACAACATTTATTCATCACAACTTATCCGTTTGCTCAGAACAGGAATTACTGAAACTGTGTTTCTACTGTGTTTTCGAAAGTCCAGTTTAACTTTTAGCTTTTTAAATTCAATTTCTTGGGCAATAGCCCGTTTATTATAGGGCTACCCAATATAGGAAAACCCAGTTCTGTGGGTTTTCTTTTTTTTTTTTTTTTCCTGTAATGCATCTTTTTTGTTGTTATTGTTCTCCATTACAGACACCTACTGTGCCTCCTTTTTAGGATGGCTTGCATAAGAGAGCTGAAATCTCTCTTGTAAACTGACAGCACTGATTTTTTTTCAGCTTGCAGTGCGCAGAGTAATATATTTAAGCTGAGGTAAAATGGGTTCCTGAGCCCGTTGAGGGTTGTAAGAGGCCTCAGGGGAGGCAGGCAGGGACAGTAATGTCCAATAGTACCCTCAGGGCTCTGACACCCACCTCTTCTCTGAACAATCCTGGCCACCACTCCTAATAATGCTTATTTAAAGTGAATTTTCTTTTTCCAAGTAGGATTACAATTTTTCTTGGTCATACCGTACTTCCTTCAGACAGATAAAATTTCAGAATAATTTCTTACAGGAACATTACTTCTGTTAAAAACGACATTCACAAATCTGACTGCCATTCACATATTCTTTTCAAAACAGTCTGAAGTTATATCATAGTACCGCAAATATTACACTGAAGATCCATCCTTTCACCGTGGGTGTTTTCAACCTTCCATGTCTCATTCATAGACACTCAAGCACAATCTTCAGATGCAAATTTCTCTCAAATCTCCTGAAGCATAGCATGTAAGCCTTGTAAGATAAGGAGAAGAGTGTTGAGAACCTCTCAGTTGAGGAAATTCTCCTAGCACTCGGCTGTTTCACTGAGAAAACTTCAGTGGTATTTCACTGACACTCTTTGCTTCTGGAGTCACTTCCTCTGGTTTGCTGATTACTTCTTCAGATAGGTGACCAAGATAATGTGGGAAAACGGAAAGAAAACAGCTTAGTACAAAGCAATCAAACATCTAATGGAAACCCCAAAGTTTAACTTAAGCACACACACTATTACTTTTAAAAAAACTGTTCGATAAAATCAGCCCTTAGTTATTTTAAATTCCTGTAGAGATTTGCAAAAGCGATGTTTAGTTGGGGTACATGACATGTGAACGAGAGTTTATGCAGCAGCATGAGGCACTGAAAGAAATGTCACAGCAGGGGTGCAGGGGCTGATGGACTTGCAGCAAGTCAAGAGCTTAAGACCAACCATAAAATGCAAGAAAGGTAAGAAGGCCCCGACTTTGATACTTGGTGCCCCTTGTCCTCCTTGTCACCATAAATAACCTTGCCCAGACACGTACATGTTTGTGCTTCGGGGTAGGAAAGCCTGAGTACGCATGACAGAACAAACTCTGTGTGAGAATGACTGTTAATGAAATTGGACTTGTTTAAAATAAAAATTTACCACCTTCTCTGCAGTCTTGTACGGAGCCTTGTTACATTTATTGCTATAGCCATAGTCCCTTCCTTCATTTCCTCAAATTGCAAGTAAACAACAGTGCTTGAATCATTTATTTGTCAGCTTCTAAAAGCATTTTTTTCTTCTTTCTCTCTTACTCAGAAAGATCTCTGGTTTTGCCACAGTTTTAGGGATAATATTATTACAACACAACTGAAGAAGAGGAGGCTGAGAGGAGACCTTATCACTCTCTACAACTACCTGAAAGGAGGGTGTAGTGAGGTGGGTGCTGGCCTCTTCTCTAAAGTAACAAGTGATAGGACAAGAGGAAATGGCCTCAAGTTGCACCAGGGGAGGTTTAGGCTGGATATTAGGAAAAATTTCTTCACTGAAAGAGTGATCAGGCATTGGAACAGGCTGCCCAGGGAGGTGGTTGAGTCACCATCCCTGGAGGTGTTCAAGAAACGTGTAGATGTGGTGCTTAGGGACATGGTTTAGTGAGCTAGGTGGTGTTGGGTTGGACCTGATGATCCTTGAGGTCTTTCCAACCTTAATGATTCTATGAAAAAGTAGTCTTGCACACTAGAAGTAAATCAAATTTAACATGGAAGAATTTGTTCCTGTATAAAAGGGAAACTTTCACAAACCACTGTCTGTTTCTTAGGCAAGCCCCTCAGGGTGAGAGGACATCAGAGAAAATGGAGAGGTGGCTCCTGGGCTTTTGCAGTCTCCCAGACCCCCAGCACAGGGCCAAGGGGCTCTCCAGCATTTTACCTTCTGCTCTGGGACACAGGACAGGCCGCTTTTGACTTTCTGGTTTTTGTTTCCTGGTATATGGACCTCTTGGCTAATGAACAAAGCATCGGAAACATATAGGCATAATTAACAGTGTTCGTCATGATAGCAGCATAACAAGCTGTTTAAGAAACAGTATGGCAAGATATTATTTTCCACATAACTTTTTCCATTGAGGATTTATGACTGTAGTGACTCACAGATCACTGCTACTGTTCTGCTGTTGGAGATGCAGCTGTAGGCAAAACACAGACCAGGTGAGCAAAGACAGCATGTTCAAACACAGCACTTCTACCTGTACATTCACTTACAAAAAAAGTCAAACCCACTCCAGTGCTGCAACAGCAGAAATTGGACACAAGAGGGTTTTTGTTTGTTTGTTTTTCTATTACAGGCAGACAGATAGAAAAGTTCAAAGTGGGAGCTAAGCCCTGCAATAGTCTGACAGTGCTAGACTGGGATCTTGGTTTTTATCTCAAGGTAATGTGCTGTAATTGTGGGAAAGATGTGCCACCCCCCAGCAGCACATCCTTTGGGATGGAACCACACCTCCTGCAAACAGTTCTGCACCAAATTTTGGTTTTAGTGAGTTAGGCGGTGTGGACTGACGGTTGGACTTGATGATGCTTGAGGTCTTTTCCTACCTTAATGATTCTATGAATCTATGAAATACTTCTAGAAAAAGCATTATTGTTTTGAGAATAAAACCTTCAGTATCTTTCCTTGCTCATCTTAGCAGCAAATAAACTGCTAGAGAAAACCATTGCATTCAAAGCTGTACCCGGGAGGAGACATCCCATTGGGGCATATTAAATGGAGATTTTTCCAGCCCTTCCTGACACGAGGAACTTAATGTATTTTAAAAGGCAAACAAAGATTTCTATGATCATAGGTTTCCCTGATCTCAGGGAGGAGGGAAAACATTTTCAGTGATACACTCAACATCCGTATGGCAAAAGTGGACCTAATTAAGAGACACTCCTTTTTTCCCTTGGCTTTCTGGAATTCCAAAACCTCATCAGAGACAGTAATTATTCTGGGAGTCTTTCACTGTTCCCCTCATCAACGTGCTTACTTCCTTCTTATGACATGGCATAAATATGTTTGTAATTTTCTCTTCCTCTGGTGCCGCAATAGCCCTGCAGCCTGTTTGTGTTTGTGATTCTGGGTGCTGATGAAGCGCTAGAGCTGACTGGGGAATGGTTTCTGACACCAGACCTTCCCCACGGGGAGGGGTTAGGAGTCGGCACATGTAAAGGCAGCGTAATATCAATTTGCAGGTTGATTAAATCCAGTTACTTCAAGAGCTCTGTGCTTCTCATAGCGTGTGTAAGACAACTGCGTGCTTGGGGCTTTCCCCACGATATCTGGCCATCCCTTTGCACAGTCCAAGCTCTGCGCCACGGCCATCGAGACTGACCACAGCGGTATGAAGGGTCGAAACACCCATCAACCAGCCCTTAAACCCACCGCCTTCAGCACAAGGCCCACCACATGTCTTTCCATTGCTTTTTGATTTTTCCAAATTAATATTTTTTTCCCTGTAATGAATTAGCAAATTAAAAGACTTGTCACAGAACTCTGCACCCTGACCCCCTGCAGCTCCACAGTGCACAGGACAGCATTTACCACCGCACTCAGCACCTATTCCTTCTCTAGTAAGGCTTCATTTTTTTTGATTTTTTTTTGTTTGTTTGTTTGTTTTATAACGTCTATCAGGGAGCACATTTCGCACGCTGCGCGAATAAACCGTTTCTTCCCTCACCTTACGTGACCCGTGCCTCTGCACAACCCCTGCGCAACCCCTCC
>NW_010125224.1:0-1372 GCF_000699245.1 Pterocles gutturalis
CGTCTTGGTTTCCGTACCAGCTCAGGAGGTCCCCCAAGCCACCACGAGGACACCAGCAGCTGAGTGGCTTGGTGCCGCACCAGGAGATGAAAGGCTGCGGTGAGTCAGGACAGGGTGACACAGCCAGAATGGCCGCCCTCTGGGACACATCCAGCTGCTGCAATCCCTAATGCATACACCCCCACCTCAGCATGCCACAGGACCCCAGACCATGGCCATGGCATGCGCTGTCTCAGCAGGTCCACGCCCCTGCAGCCTTCCCACCCACCACGGCGAGCATGCAGCCGGCCGGCCAGCTCCATGGCCAAGCCCAGCTCTGCCAGCAGCCACAGCGGGCCATAGGGCACACATCAGTGACCCAGCAGTCCCAGGACCAGCCCCAAGTAGGCTGCCAGCAGGGCAGTGTGGCCATGGGGCTGCCCCAACACCCAAGGTTTACCCCTTCAGAGCAGCCTCCACCCTCTGGAGAATTCACTGATGGGCAATGCTGTTGCCCCACGGAGGATGGCAGGATGCTGGCACCTGCCTCTCTGGCCATGGCGTCCTGGGTACAAAACACAGCCGTGAGTCAGGGTGAGCCTTCGTCCACGGCCCTGTCTCTGCTCAGACACAGCAAATGCCTTCTGCAGCCCACTCAGGTGTTTGTCAAGAGCCCTTGCTCATGGCTTGAGAGGAGACAGGTTGTTCAACACCCTTTCCAGGAGAAAGGCTCCCCTGGGGTTCAAAACCAGCATGTGATCCCTCCCTCTCGGGGAGCAGAACAGCCCTTTGCTTCAGGGTGCAATACAAGAAATGAGAGGACTGGAAGGAAAAGCCCAAGATATGTTATTTCTGTCCTGCAGAGAGCAAACACGGGCCTGGCACCAGCATGGGCAGCCTGGCTGTCATCTAGCAGTGTCCACTGGCGGGTGGCAGAGTGTGTACCGGCAGCATGCAGGGACAGGGGAGTTCCTGCGGGGCAGCGGTGGAGGGAATGGGTGGGGATGAATTGCAGCTCAGAGCACAGTGAGGTCTAGAGGTCCATAACAAGGTGATGGCTTTCTCTTATGCCTTTTAGCCAAGTGCATGATAAATCCTTCTCTTGCTAATTGCCGCTAAAGGAGTAGCTGATAATGTTTCACCTTCCCTTCTCTCCTGCCTCTCACCACTCCAGGTCAAAGATGCCAGCACTCAGACTGCCTCGCCGAACCCCACCATTCCTGGAAATCAAAACCTTGTTTGGGGCGGACCAGTGCTTCCCCCTGCTCCCAGCTCCCACGCTGTTGCTGAAAGGCTGGATGCTGTACAGACGGAGATCCAGAAGCTGAGACAGGCCCTGCACGCGGTGCTGGAGAGGCAGTGCCGCCTGGAGCGCCAGCAGGAGCACCAGCAG
>NW_010125224.1:1391-6442 GCF_000699245.1 Pterocles gutturalis
CTCAGCTCCACCGTCAGCCACAGCACCGTGCCAGTGAACCAGCCCTGCGTACCCTTCAACGGGATGGCTGAGCCCTCGCCCACTGTGCCAAACTTCAGCCAGTTCAAGATGGAGCTCATCTGACCTCGGGCAACGCCGGCATGCTCGAGCAGCGCTGCACTGGTGGCAGGATGAAGCTGTGAAGAAGAACCACCTCTCGGCAGCTGTGGCAGCTGCCTAAGGACTGTGTGGGACGCCCAGCAGAGAAGGTCACTGATGCCTCCTGTTCTCAGCCCTGTCGACTGAAAGAGGCTGCCCGGCACAAGCGAACGGGCAAGGGAAAGCTGAGGCCTTGCTTCTCCCATGCTGCCCATCCCGGCCGGCGCTGGGGCTGGGGCTGGCTAGCGGCCCACAGACTTCTGCAGTGCAGGCAGGCTGCCCGCAAGAGGAAGATGCAACTAAGAGAGACACAGCAGGGAGGTGGGTCTCAAAGAAAATGTGAGGTTTCCTCTCACGAGGGTCAGTGCCGTGATGATCAAGTGCAGAAATGCTTCATGCCCTCCCTCTGCAGAGCCTTGTTCAGTAAAAATCTATATGCACATGGTTCAGAAACCACGTGGGATCTCTGTCATCATTTCGCTTACCCCTTGCCCCACCAGTGAGCAGGCTACATCGGTCCTGAGCGCTGCCACCATGCACGGAGCCGTGCAGGGTGCTCAGACCCACGAGGTGAGGCTACCGCTCCATGCATGAAGGATGCTACCAGAGGCCTGGCATCAGCCACCGCACCCTTAGGGATATATTAACAGATGTGTAGTAACAAGCTTTTCTGAGCAGGTTCCACCCAGGTCACCCTCCTCGCCCCAAATTCTCATCAGATCTGGAGCCTGGCACTGCTCCTGCCCACTGTCTGGCCATGATATGGACAGGACCTTACAAGAGAGAGTTGCACCCAGGCATGAGCTGGGTACTCGTCTCTCCTCTAACCCTTTTTCTGGGCAGGGTGTCCTCCTGGTTGTGGTCCTCAGCAGCAAGGGCCCTCCCTAGTGCAGGCTGCTGGTGGTACAGAGCTGCTCAAGCAGAGAGGGGTGCGATGCTGAGAACAAGGAGGGCTCGGGGGAGGCCGGCGTACTTTCACTGCAGCAGTGGATTCCAGAGGGACCAGAAACTGGACTTGCTGGCTGGGTGGAAAGGTCTGCTGGGGGGTGGCCTTGGTTCATCACCCAGCAGTGAATCTGGAGAGGAGACAGGGTCTGTCCTTCCTCCTCAGCAGCCAAGCAAGCTTCTTTCTTTCTGGTCACCACACTTAGCACAAATTTTGCCTAGAAGAAGCAGTCTGCAGCCTGTTTCTTTGAACTCCTTTAGTCTGAGGCCAAAATTCATAAGTGTAAAAATAATTTAGGTTTTTGTATACACACACACGTATGTATGTATATATGCACCTGGGCATTTTGCAGGTCCTTGCAGCAGTGCAGATAGATGGGGAGCTCTGGCTGCAGCTGTGCCCAGGAGCATTAGAAGTCTGCTACCATCTCCCTGCAGTCATTTGTTTCAATGTTGGTATAATTTTGGGGATGTCTGAAAAGCAACAAAGAAAAATGCAAGCTCAGTCACTTGGCTCTTTTGCATAAGGCAGCTAATCTGCAGCTGATATTTGCACTTGAAATGAAGGGGCTGAATGTCCAGCATGCAGCAGGCACAGAGTTTCCTAAGGTCTCTGTTAACATTTTGGGGAAAAACAGGAGCAGAACACCCACCATCACCTGGCACATGTACATCAACTTAAAACCACCCTGCCTTCTGAAAGAGATTCCCTAAACCTGACTTATGGTATTTTTTTTTAAATCTGTTAAGAAAATATATATTGAGTTTTCTATTCCCCAGACGTATTTTAAGAACTTTCCTCATTTCTAACACTTGCACACCAGCCCCCTATCCACTGATGAAAGAAGATCAACAAAAATTCATGGAAATAAATCCCCTGGGCTGGTTAAATAGCCCATCTACGGTAACACTTCCTTCAGACAAACATAAGCCTGAGTGCTAAGCTGCTGTTTGCCTCCTGACAATGTTAGGGAATGCCAAGGAATTATTTAAAGTGATGTCTTGTTATAATGTGGAACCTGTTTCCCACCAAGGTAATCCTAAACTCTCCGTTGCTTCCATCCCGCTCTAAGGAAGAGCTCTTCCCCGTGGCCAAAGCATCATCTCTCACTGCCCCTTGTGTGCCACGAGCCTTCAGTTTTCTGCTCTCCCAGCACAGCACATTGCAAGGAAGCCTGATGGCTTCCCACTGACACGCCCAGCATTATCTGTGGTTTGACTGGTGGTTGTCTTAACTCCCTGCAGATCCTGCAGTCTGCCACATCAAAAGCAAAGGCGCTTTGCTGCAAAAATCAGGAGCAACATATTAGAGTGTTTGGATGCAGCATCGGAATGTAGGTGCTCACCCAAGTGAAGGAGCAGGTCCCTGCACAACCATTGGAGAGGAAGCACTGGGACAGGAGAGGTGAGAGATGCAAGGCAGATGGGAAGGTGGTTTCTCACCACTTTTGATGAAGTCAAATGCCAGGCTGACCAACAAGAACATGAGCAGGAGAGATCCCACGACAAACAGGGTGATTTCCCAGCCCTGGAAGGAAGCTGAGGGTACAAAGGTAGAGGTGGAGCACTGTAGCCATGACCTTCCCCAGCACAGGGTGTCACCAGGAGGTCACAGAATGGGTTGGGGGGGGGTTGGGTTGGAAGGGACCTTAGAGATCATCCAGTCCCACCCCCTGCCATGGGCAGGGACACCTCCCAGTAGCCCAGGTTGCTCAAAGCCTCATCCAGCCTGGCCTTGAACCCCTCCAGGGATGGGGCATCCACAGCTTCTCTGGGCAACAACAGACAGGGCTGTCCCACCTCCTGATCTGGAGACACACTCTTCCACCTCTCCTGGCTGCACCCCCGTGGTGTGCTGGGCCTGTCCAGCTCCAGCCTGGGTGCCAGTTGCTGCTCTGAGTGACTGGGCTTCAGGGCTTCTGGGCTGTGTGTCCTACAGCTCCAAAAGCAAGGGGTTCCCTGGTGAAGCTCCATCTCACAAAAAGATTTAGGCACCCAAGCTTCCAGTGGTATCGGCGTGATAGGGCCAACTATCCCATCACACTGGAGGAACTGAGCATCGTTACCTCTCCCGTAATGACCCCCCGGTTTCTAGAAGGAAGCTGTGTTTGGGAAGAATCACCAGAGGTGTCTGGTGGCTTGCCCTGCGTTGTCCCTCTCACGTGGAGACGCGGCCTGACCCTGTCCCCAGCCCCGCTCGCTGTGCTGGAAGCAGATCACTGTGCTTAGTGTCACCTCCTACTCACCGCCGCTGTGCAACATGGACGGTGCATGCTTTGGGGTGATGCACTCAGGACTGGTTTTCAGCACTCTCCCATCCATGGAGAAGGGGTGGGGGCTGGCCAGGAAGCCCTGCAGCCACGTCTCAATGCTCTGGCTGCCGAGCCCACACCTGGCCCCAGACCCTCACCAGGGAGCCGTGCATGTCAGGTTCATCTCTGCGGAGAAAGAAGAGTTGGTCTTGGGTGGTCAGAAACCCTCTGGCTGTTCATGAACACATTGCTCCTGTGACTTCACGCCCTTCTCCAGGATCACCCTCCTGCTCCCATGTTCTTCACCTGCTTTTCCCCACCACTCTGAAAACACACCGCCATGCTGTATCACAGGTGACTTGAGCACGTGCTCAACCTTTCTTTTGATGACAAAAGGGGCTTGACATTGTCCTCCCAACCCAGCAGAACACTCTGTACTACATTTTGTAACTTCACCCTCTCTACCTGTTGGTGGGAGTTGTCTGCAATTGTTCAAAGGGTCAAAAAGGTGTTTGGGCAAGTGGGACAAGGCATGGCAGTGAAGCTGTCATTTCCTTACAAAACCAGCCAAAAAAATAGGAAATACTTCTTCACATCCCTCAAAAGCTGTAGGTCCCTAAGACTTCCAGAAGTGACTGTTTGGTCCAGGTACTTTGAGTAAATACAAGACACTGAAGGAGTCTGATAGAGAAAGTTGAGAACCAGTGTTCTCTAGAGTACAAACAGCTTTTTGCTTTGTGGGTTTAGGATATTCAGTTTGCCTGCTATCTCAAGGCATCATCAGAGGCTCCCATTCCTCACAGTCCCTCTAGCTTGCCCTTCCTCTGGCAAGCAGCTCATGTCAGGGTCTCTCCTGCTCTCCTCGCTGAAAACCCCTGTACCCACCACTGCTCCTCCAGTTCCCCTTGCTCGAACACAAGCCTGCAAGTTTGGCTTGAGAAGGGACCATCCTGATGATGAGCAGCTGCGGACGGGTGAGGGAGGAGGGCACCACAAAGCAGGTGAGCGGAGCTGGGCACCAACCTTGCAGGTAGAGCTCAGAGACACCACAGGAACACTTCTCCTCTAGGGAGCTCACCAGGACCTTCCCAAGCTTTCCAGCATCCTCCTGTGGTGCAGGGTCCATGTGGAACAGTCTAGGGGAGAAGGAGATGTGGTTTTCTGGGTGCAGCTTGGGGGCTGTTAATCAGGTCCCTCCTGTGTGCCTCTTCCAAAACACTTGGCTTCATGCCGGAGCTCCTCCAGAGCCTGTGTCTCACCCTCCTCTGCATTCCATCCTCCTCTGCCCCCTCCTGCAGGACGAGTCTTCACTTCTGGCCTTCCACCACCACCTATGCCAGCTTCTGTCCTTCACCAGCCTCCCATGGGAGGGGGGAAGAGCCATGCCACATGTGTCCCACCGCATGGGCCAGCACAGAGCAGTCAGTGGTGCTGGGAGAGGAGGGAGGGGTCCACTGCCTGCCTCTCTCAGGAGGCTCAGGGAGGAGAAGGAACCTCCGTTTCATTTTATCCAGGTCTTGACTGCCCCAGGCTGATCCAGGCATGGCCTTTGCAGGGGCTGGAGACCCCACTGTACTTTTGCTTGCTGGCTCCAGAGTCAGGACTGAGCCACGCTGCTTTGTTCCCGTGGATGGGCTGAGATGGGGAGATTTGCTGGCAGTTTCTCTGACCATGCCCCCATGTGTCAGTTTAGCCCTTGGCTCAGGGCCAAGCCAC
>NW_010125225.1:0-686 GCF_000699245.1 Pterocles gutturalis
TGGGGCAATCCCAAGCACAAATACAAGCTTGAGGAAATGGATAAGAGAGCAGCCCTGAGGAGAAGGACTCAGAGGTGTTGGTTGATGAGAAGCTGAACATGAGCCGGCAGTGTGCACTGGCAGCCCAGAAAGCCAACCATATCATGGGCTGCAAAAAAGCATTAGCAGCAGGTTGAAGGAGGTGATTCTCCCCTTCTACTTTTCTCTCTTGAGACCCCACCTGGAGAACTGTGTTCGGTTCTGTGGCCCCCAACATAGGAAGCACATGGACCTGTTGGAACAAGTCCAGAGGAGGGCCAGGAAGATGGTTAGAAGGCTGGAGCACCTCCCGTATGAGGACAGGCTGAGAGAGTTGGGGTTGTTCAGCCTAGAGAAAAGGCGCCGGGGGGACCTAATAACTGCCTGCCAGTGCCTAAAGGGGAGGCTATGGGAGAGATGGGGAAACACTCTTTATCAGGGAGTACAGGGGCAGGACAAGGGGTAACAGTTATAAACTGAAAGAGGATATATTTAGACTAGATATTAGGAAGAAATTTTTTACAATGAGGGTGGTGAGACACTGGAACAGGTTGCCCAGGGAAGCTGTGGATGCCCCATCCCTGGAGGTGTTCAAGGCCAGGCTGGATGAGGCTTTGAGCAACCCGGTCTGGTGGGAGGTGTCCCTGCCCATGGCAGGGGGGGGGGGG
>NW_010125225.1:717-26804 GCF_000699245.1 Pterocles gutturalis
GAAACCAAACCATTCTATGATTCTATGATTCTATAAAAGTGACTGCCTGTTCACTGCCAGGAAAGTATGGCTTCAGTGGCAGTTTTCAAACATGCTTTCTGGGAAAACACATACTGTTTGAGACACTTATGAAGTAATTTTAAATTGTAATCACCACTGTCTAGAAGTTCCCCTGTTCAACCATGACCTCCAAACTCCAGCCTAGATGTACCGAGTGCCCAAGAACCAGAGTCCATCACCAGACCAAGCCACAGAGCCAGGGTCTGGCTGTGCAGCGGCTGTGTCTGCCGCAGACCTGGGCTGTGCTTCCTGGATCCACAGAAAGCAGGCAAAGAAACTACTCCAACTTGGCTGGTAACTTAATTTCCTAAGGCTGCCTTGGTCACAAAGGGGTTGATGCTGAGAGAAGGGGGCAGCCCCTCCGACTCTATTTCAAGCTAGCTGAACTGCTGACAAAGCACAAATACCCTGAGATGATGAGCTTCTTTGTGAGTGACCACAGTTTGAGTTATTCCACATAGTGGGAGATCAGGGCTAAGCTGCGAGGCTCTTACCCCAGGAGGAGCAAGCCAGCACACTCCCACAGGGTCTCAGAAGCATACCTCCGTGGGAGGAAGGGCATCTTATGATCTTGTCCTCCCACAGACAGGAGCAACCAGCAAGTACCCAAGTGACACTGATGCCTGGTGACTGATCCCACTGGCTCTCCACATTTATTTCACCTTGTATTCAGAGCTTAAGACATCCTACACACATGATGGCCACAGAATATTGTGCATGTACAATTCTCACGGATGGTTGGTTTTAAATAACGTTTCTAATTCTCTGATGACAGCTATACTACTTAGTTGGCACAATCTCTGCAGCAGAGTGACTGCTCGGGGAGGAGCGGTTGTGAGGTGTTAGTTCCTGTCTGGCTGGGCTACAGTGTGCTGCTGCTGTCAGGGGAGGCGTTTCACAGCTGTGAATAACTTGTAAATGAAAAGCAAAGGAAAGGATGCAAAATGGCCTAATCCAACACCCGCACTACTGGTTCTTCGTGGTTGCTTGCTAGTTCTTAGCTAACATGACATAAGAGCAACATTACCATTGCAGCGATATTTCAGGTTGGACCAAATAATGTTTTCCTGAGAGAAGCAGAAAACTCCAAGTCGTCCTCCGCGCATCGTGGTGTCTATGGTTACACCAGAGTCTGCAACTAGGTCAGAGCCTTCATAAAATCTTGCCCTTAATGAAAGCAAGCAGAAGCTCTGTTAGGTCTTTTCCAAGGCTGCAACATTCACAAAAGTAATTTTGTTATCATGGTCACTCTAGCCTTGGACATGCTATCATCCCATCTAACCCAGGCGAGAAAAAACAGTTAAGACAGATCCTCTGTAGGCTGGGAACTGGAGCAATGGCTGCACACTGGCAAGAGCTGGGCAGGGAGGGCATTCGGTGGTGGTTGTTTTTTTACATGTCCTACAAAAGCCTTGGAACATTCTTTCTTGTAGTCAGTCAGGCTGAGATCTTTAACTCTTGAAAATTTCCACAGTTGATAGTTACAGGAGAAAGGGAGAACCAGATCAGATTGGTTGAAGAAGGCCAGATGGATATTTTCTCAGACAGTCTGAAGCTAAACTACTTTTTTTTTTTTTTTTTTAATAGGCAAAGTTTCAAACAAACCATTTGGAATCTTTAACTTGACTGTGAGATTCCTTTTAAAATGTGAGTGTGATTAATTCCAGAAACAGTTCTGATGATCTGGCATCTTCTTGTTAGAAAACCCATCAGCAAATTCCCAAATAGCTCTGGAAACAGCTGCATGCTGCCAGCTCCCCAGCATGTGCCCTGTACTGAGGGCTTGAGCGGGACCACACTGGAGCCAGCTGAGCTGCTGCAGGGCTGTCCACACCAAGTCCTCAGCCTCTAGGGTACTGGGTAAATGACTCAGGCGACGATGAGCCTGGAGGGCCCTGTTTTGGATGAGGACGCTGCTGGTTTGACGTGCAAGAAAATAGCAAGTGGCGAAGGGAAAGAAACTTCCTGTGTCTTTTCACAAAATAAGAAAAAAAACCCACCAGTTCCTGTATGTTCCCATGTTTATTTCCTGATTTGCTAAGGCAGTTCAAAAGTGTCTGTACAATGAATACAACTTGTTGTCTTTCAAATTTCCGTGGGAGAGGCTGGCTAAAGTGACATTTTTCCTAGGCTTCCTTGAAGCCTCAGAAAACCTTTGCGAGACACATTATGGTCTGTGGCATCTGGCCTAAACAGACCACAACAAGATGTGGACAGAGAGCTGGCAGGGGTTTGTTTTAGGCCTGGCTGCCTTTAGTTTCTGAAGGATATCGTTACTCTGAGTTTGCTACGTTTCGCTGTTGCAGGGGGCATTAATTAGGCTGGCTGGAGAGAACGCAACCACAGGCAGATGCTTGCCCATGAAGGAGCTTCACAAACAGCTCGGTCTAAACAAAAGTTACCACCCAAGATCTATTCATTACTGGCCAGTCACTGGGACACAATAATTGACAGTGGAAATGTTCTTAATCCATTTTAGCATAAAGTCAAACTCCAACTATCACTGAAGATGCTCTGCACCAGAAAAGTGGAATAATTATACCATCAAGTTACTGCATCTCAGCTGCAGGGTGGTGACTTTTTGAAGAACTGACTTACCTGTATTTCTGTTCTATTATAAGATTGCAAAACCTGAGCTGATGATGCCAGAGCAGTTTATTTTTTTGCATTTTAGCACCAATCTTGATCTACAAGTATAATACCTGCTCATCTGGATGTTGCAGAGTGAAATAATTTCTCCTGAATGGTGAATTTTTTTTAAAATATCTTTTTTTTTTTTTCAAATAACAAAATAAGAATAGATAACATGCATTACATAGATTTGACAAACTTTCTGAATATATGCTATGTAATCTCAAATCTATCACATCAGGGTAATTACTGATCTTAAGATCACAACCTTTAAGTGGACAACGTATATTAATTCTGTTATCCCAGGATACATAAATGAACAATCACAATTCCAATAAAAATACTCTAAAAGATCAAAATTAAGAAATTTTGAAAAGCATTGTTTGTCAGATCAGTGGCCAGTAGTCACTTGGAAAACAAGGTATTAAAGCCAGAAAAGGGACTCTTAGGGTAGGGCACAGTTGCAACAGCCAGATGGTAGAAAACTTCGGTTCCGAACAGGCTTAGTTTGGAACTGTCTTTCCTAGGAAAAGAATTACAGGCTGAATTTCAAAAGTCTAGCCTGTTATAAGGCTTCATCAGTGCAAAGCCCAGACATACTATGAACTCTCAGATTATTGTCTGAATTAGGTGTTGAGAAACAACAGCTTAGGCAGACGTGTACTTGAATTCACCTTATCTGTCCTTTTCTCTCTTACCTGATATAACCAATCTGGGGTCTGTGCTGTAAGAACCAGCGGTAGGAGACTTTGTCTTTCCACCCTACATTTCGGGGGTCCTTCCACAGCAGCCTGACCTGATCACTGGTGTCCCCCGTGTGCCAGAGGGAGTTGCGGAGGTGCTCGCCAGGGCCTGTCTTGGATTTCACAGCCTGCAGAAATACAATTTTCCAATGCTGACCACAGAGGAATGTCACTGTCAGGAGCTCAAAGTCTTTTTGTGGCAGGGAGCAGGTCTGCAGAAGCACCCCCTCTCCTACTCACAGGCCCTTAACTTCTCTCACATAACGACAGGCACTGCTTGTATGGAAAAGCAACTGAGTACCTGGACCATGGAGAAGGAGGTAATGTGACCAATTACAGTCAGAGCACAATGAGAGCAGAGACTAAATGCTCCAGCTGATGAGGAGGGGCAAGACTGCAGACGAAATTCCTTAAAAAATGGTGCAATTAACAGGGCTGTGTGGCAGCCGTGTGACTTTGCAGTTTTGACACCTGGAGCAGGGAGAAAACAGCAGTCGGGCAGCACGGCTGACATGCAGTGTGATGGCTTGGCCAATGCACAGCATGACGGCATAAACCCATGGCAGTCAGATGACGGGGTGGCATGGCCAATGCATGGAACGATGGCGTGGCCAGGCTGTGGTGACCACTGTGTCCCCAGCTAGGAGCCACGACTAGTACCTTTAGCTGAATGCCGGGCTCTGCAACAGCTCTGAAGGGAGTCGCTTGCCAGTACGTCTGTTCAGTCTGTTTCCACATTACTACATAAAAGCTAGAGCTGTCTTGATAACCAAAAATAAAGCCAGCGTAGTCGTCGTCTGTCACCGTGTTCACATGAAAAGTGCCCTCAAAGTCAACGCCATTAAAAGCTGTGTAACCTGCGGATACACGCAGGTTAAAAGCAAGTCTGCAGAAAATGCATTCACATGCTGCAAGTCTTCTGCTGTAAGACTTGAATCTCAGAAGAGGGTACATACCAACAGCAAGGCCAGGATCACTATTCATAGTCTGTACAATTTCCATGCCCTGTAAGAGTAAATTCAGGGTGGTTAGCATGCATGACAAGCTGGGTTTGTGAAGCCTGGCAGTTTCTTCTGGCCTTCCTCTAGCACCCCCTCCATCCATCTCCTCTGTTTTCTCACAACATGTCCGTAACTCTTGTAGCTCTGAATGAAAATGAGAGCTATAATCAGATACTAATGTTTCAGCTGCTTGTGTGCTCTGAGTCAGGAATGATTTTTCTTTCCCCATTGCATAATTTGTCATACTGGCACTCTGATACTTTATTTCCCAACCCCAGTCGTCTTCTGAAAATCACTGAGACTGGCCAGAATTGGAGATGGGACTGGGGGGGGTGGGAGGTGGGGTGGGGAAGGAGGGTGTGTAAAGAGGGCTGGGGGCAGGAAGAGAGTTTTTCCTAGGCTTAGCTGATACAGTTTGATCACAAAGTTCAGGATTAAGCTGACTGCCAGGACTCAGTTAAGGAAGGTGTATATATCTCAGCCGGCTTGGCAGAGGCTTTGGCAATGAGAGTAAATTGCTCACTCCTTGTGACTCAGAACTCGTTAGCCTGCTGAAGGTTAAAATTTCTTAGTGTAAATAACAGGTTTTGGACTCCATCTATGAGCAAATGCTCTGCTACACCACAGGTCAGACTTTCAAATTCTGGGAAGGATTCATGAAACTGTTTGCTACAGAAATATTTCAATAAGGTGACACAAAAGTCTCATGTTTGCCTTCTTGGCAGCAGTGAGGTTCACTCAGAACAAGCTGACCAGCCTGTAGTTATTTTAGATTATTAGGACCATCAAGCTCAAGCTATCATACGCTAAAACAAAGTTACTTTATTATAACTCCTGTAAAACAGTCAACCAACCAACAGCTTCTACTTTTCACTTGTTTTCCAGACATCCAGCAATTACAGAAACAGTTTTACTCTGGTTTTCAAATTATCTTTCTGAGACAGGTAAGAAAGACCACATGTATTTTTACCTGGTTCAGAACCACCCAGTTGGGATCAATCTGCGCATCCCCCTCTGGGTCCAGCACCACTGTCTGATAGGCCCTGAAGTCTGTCAAAGTGATCTCTGCATTCTCAGGGCACACATCGATGCGATCAATCACTGTATCCTGGTCAAAATCAGACTCGCAGATATCCCCGACTCCATCACCTGAACACATCAGAGAAGTGAAAGCAGATTTATGGTGCAGCAAGTAGCCACATCTGGCTGAGCCACTGGATCAGGGTGTCTGAGAAGCAGGTGGAGTCTCAGCTCCAATGGCCACAGTGCTCAAGAAGGGGACTGGAGGACCTCTGCCTTGGCCAAAGGGCCCCTGTGTGTTGGGGTCCCTCCTGGGATGAGTGGATGCAGACACGGTGACTCTGTCGGATCCTGGTGTACATGTGTAATGCCTGGAGAAGGATGTAGTGCCTAAGCGCCAAAGTGGCTCCTGAAGGTCTGTCTTACCATTATCATCTTCCTGCCCTGGGTTGGGGACCAGCCTGCAGTTGTCAGGGCCTGGGGGCAAGAGGTCAGGAATGACATCATTATCATCATCCTCGTCACACTCGTCACCCAACCCATCCTTATCCGTGTCCAGCTGGGAGCTGTTAATGATGGTGGGGCAATTGTCTGTGCTGTCCTGGTGCCCATCGCCGTCGCTACAAGCACAGAGACAAAAAGAAATGGCATGCCAGCATCAGCTCCTGCCTCTGCATAGGGGACAGCACAGGTAACTGCACAGGAAATGCACTGGAGGCAGTGCCAGAGCTGCAAACAAACCAGCGGAGCACGACGACCTGGTGTCACTCAGGTGGCTGAACAGTGAGGAGGCAAGGAATAAACAGAAACTGGATGATAAGGTGGCAGGAAGATGAAGACTAAGCTTGGAGCTATAAAAAACCTCAGATAAGGAAAAGAAAAAGAAGGCTTACATGGAGTGGGAAAAAATTCCAGAGTCCAAGATCCCAAACAACACCCACTCCTGAAGGGTGGTTAAGGCACATCCAACAAGTGCGGTGTCACCACTCAAAAGGCACTCAGGAGACAGCAAGAGCTCAACACCTGGTGTCCCTTGTCACACACGTTGTTCACAGTGTCTTGGTACTCATGAATGTGCAGGTGTGAGTGTGAATGAAAATTTATGGGAGACTCTGTATGAGCACCTCAATTCAGACTTGTTTGAAAACAAGCACCTCTTTCACTCGCTTTTTCACTTGCAAAGCAAGTGTTGTTACATTACGGTCCTGCTGGGGAGCAGTACAGTAAGAAACAGAGGAGAAAGTCTGAAGGTCCCAATCACCCCTCCAGCCCACAGCTGCAGCAGCTGGTTACAGTGAAGAGTCACAAGGAACGGAGACACACACTATAGAAAAGGGTTTGGAAAGTTATGAGGTGGCTGCATTGTTTCTCCATGCCAACAGTTAAGTGCATCTGTGCAAAAAAGACAGCCTAAAGTCAGGTGTGTTTTGTACACACATCAGAAAGAAAATAGTTTCTGGAGATAAGCACGCGTGTCCCTCAATAGCTTTTTGCCCAGCACAGGCAGAGCAGAAGTGATATGCAGACAAATTAAGGTACTGCTGCTGTGTAAAGCTATGCATATTCCTACCTATATCTCACTGCTTAACAAAGATGCTTTAATTTCAGGTCAGAGCAACTAATGTTTGCACATTCTTAAGATAAAATGTAATGAGGACCACACACATGTATCTACTGCAAAGTTAATCTCAGGCAGAGCTACAGCGTTTCTACAGGAAATGCTTCATACACATTAGTTAGGTTTGAAGAAAAAAAAGAAAACGTGCTTTTTTTAAAACAGGAAGGAAACAAGGCTGTATCTACTTAAAAGTAAAACAGCTCCCAGCTAGGGGCCTTGGTAGCTACTGTCCCTTGGTAGCTACTGACTGGGAATACTCCCTGTGGAGGCAGGGAAGTGGGATCCCCACACTTATCACGCCAGACAGCAGCACCCAATGGCCCTGGGGTGAGACCCTGCAGCCCTCCGTGGCTGGTGAAATGCTGTGCCAGCACAGGATTTATCCCTTCCCTTTCCTCTTGCCTTAAGTGAGGAGCACAGAGGAGCTGCTTCCAGCCAAGAGTTAGCAGTTTGTCATGGGACATGCTCCCCTGAGTGCTCAGGGCATGTAAAAGCCACAGAGGAGCCTTGCCACTCTCACTGTGCTAAAGCAAAGGGGTTTATCTGCAAATATTTTACACTTGATAATAAAATTCTGTTTCTGAAACACTAGGTTCTTACAGAAGAACATATAGCCCTTAACTGTGAAATTTACGTTACGGAAAAAAAAAAAAAAAAAAAAAAGAAGAAAAGGGAATGAAAAATGAAGAAAACAAAAAAGACTGTACCTCACCAAGAAGCTCTGAGCAGTGCTCTGGGTTTTACAGCCAGAGAATTGCTCTGAATGTCACTTCCACAGGAACTCACAGGAAAGCCTGTGTGAACATGGAGCTAAAGGTGAATGGAGCTGTAACTCTACTAATACAGGGAAGTGAATCAACAAGCCTGATAAATCATAACATTGTTTTTGAAATAACATCTCTTTGAGGAGGTACTGGAGTTAAACCCAGGCTGGTCCAAGGCATTAGAGCTCTCCAGGAGTCAGTAGCATGCCTCAGCTCAAGACTAGCCTCTTCCACTTCCCTGCTGCTGTTACAAGCCACGATACAGCATACCTGTCCTGATTCGTATCACAGGAATCTCCAACCAGGTCATTGTCAACATCCGACTGCAAAAGGAAACACAGGAAGTTTAACAGGGAGCACCTACTAAAATTACAGTATTAAACCAAAACACAATGAAATCAAATACAATTAAAATAAATTATGGTAAAACATTTGAGATATTTTCTTGTTTGCATCATCCATCTAACCAAAAAGTCAGTCTTATTAAAGGAAAAAAAAAAAAAACCCAGAGAATTAATAAACAGTGTTAAACTCGACTGGAGCAGCTCAAGCAAGATTCCTGTACTACTGGAAATAAGTATCTCTGATTTCTAACCAAGGCTGGTTTCATAAGCAGTTTTAAAAACTACTATGTTTCTCTAAAGTTTCCAGCATTTTTTATTGGTCACAAGGGGCTTAATCACAATTGAAAACATACGAAAAATCTCACTGACTTCTCACCTAGGAGCAGTGAAGTTTTCACTAAACAAGGACACAAGGATTTTGTCCTAATTAAAAAATACCCAGTGTAAATAAATCACCACTCTGTGGAGTCTGGCACTGGGCTCTGTGGGACTGGAGCATGCCCGCATTTCAGAGCATGACAGTAGAAGATACTGGCAGGGCAGAGGTGCTAACAACATCCCAAGCTATGACAATACACTTGGTGTATTCTTTCCCACATTAGGAGAGTCTGAAGCTCCATAAAACTTTCCTGAATACCTACTGTTAAACACTGTGGCTGCATGGGCTGCCTCATTCTCTGTCATCTTTTTGAACCTCAGCAGTCCCTCTCCCTAAACGAAGATATTTTTTCCTTCTGCCTGCTAACCTGGTTTGGGTTGCTGACTGTAGGGCAGCTGTCACAGGCATCACCAACACCATCATTATCCTCGTCCTCCTGGTCTTGGTTGGGGATCCTCTGACAATTATCCAAAAGGTTCTTAATACCTAGTGAAAAGTGGATTGAATGTTAGTTAAAAACAATTCCCATATTCTTTAGTGGACAACTTAAACCTCAAGAACAGTAGAGACACTATTAATTTCCAGTAACTACTTCATCTTGCAGTGACATTATAAGCCCCCACAGCAAACCTTTCTTATGTGTGCATCCATTCATTTAACAGGTTAGAAACATCTTGCTAAAGAACAGCTTTCAACCCCATCACACACACTTTATTAATTACACACAATCCATTCTATCCTGTTCCTGTATCATAGCTTACAGGATGGGACATTTCAACTTCATTACTACATTTGAAGTGTTGTGATTTTTTTCAATTCTTTCAAGCCTCCTTCAGCAATGAAGATAATACATGATGTAGCTCTTGGGTATCTGGGACAGGCAGCAGCTTGGTACTCTGGGACATGTTTGCAGCTTTTAAGGAATTACTGAATGACCAATGACCTTAACTTAAACACGAAACATGGCTTGGTTTATCTGTTACAGTGCTTCCCATCGAGGCTAAAAGATCTATACTAGGCTGAACGAAAAGAATTCCAAACTTAGGTTTCATGAAGAAAGACAAAGTGTCAACACTTAGCAGCTGGTGACAGGAAATCTCCTAACACACAGCATGTTCTAGGCAAGTTTCAAGAACATCAGAGAAACAGGAAGTGAAGAACTACCAACCATCTCCATCCATGTCATCATCACAAGCATCTCCCTTCCCATCACCATCTGTGTCCCTCTGGTCATTATTCAGGACATTGCGGCAGTTGTCACAAGCATCTCCAAAGATATCTTGGTCAACATTTCTCTGGTTAACATTGGGAACCAAGACACAGTTATCCTGCAAGAGACACAGCCAAATCACACATGAACCGGGCACTGAATCTTTAATTTCTATTTTAGTGGATTTATATAATTTTTATATTTATTTCTGCTTTCACAAAAAATTATTACTGGGAGCAGCCTAACATTTGATGTGAATATTAGCTCTGGATCAGACTTCACCGGCTCCTTCAAAGCTGTGCTTTCAACCACACTGTGGCAACACTAAACATAAATACTCAATATCTTAAGGCTTTATTCGTAACCTTGACTTGTGATTCTCATTTTGGATGCATCCATGGTGACTAACCTGTTTTGGTGCTCTGGCTTCCTTACATGGTCCTTCTCAAAAGCTGCAGTTCAGAGACCCTGACAGGGTTTGTGGATGCTCTCAGTGAAAGGCCATTGCCCCCTTCTGGTAGAGACTACAACCAAAACCAAAATGCTTGGAAAACAGGACGTTTTGATGCAAAAAGCTACAAGGTTTTTGATTTGGTTTTGTTGGGGTTTTTTTTTGTTTTTGTTTTTTGGTGAACCAAGCTGCTGTTGACTCTCTAAGACCATCAGGAGGCATATGGAGAAAACTTTATTTCCTCTCCCATCTAGCACACCCATGACCTCATCCTCTTGCACACACAGAGGCAGAAAAGAGCTTAGCAACAATATAGAACTTAACTTGATTATGAAGGTGCTGAGCCTGCAATATAGATCTACAGTTGAAGGAGGATTTAACATCCTTCCTTATAGATTATTAATAAACCCAGCTGCTTCAGTCTACCAGAATTCAGGGTTAGCCTCTGTGGCAAAACAGCCTGAGACAGACCTTCTGTGATTGCTAGTCTGCCCTAGCTCCACATGGACATTTGCACTCTGGATAGAGTGTTCTTGTCATTTTCATTGGAAGTGGATTAAGCAATACTACAGAAGGATCTTCATGAAGAACAACACGGGGCCTGTGGATATGGGGTTAACACAAAAGAGCTTTTACAGTCTGAATTTATTCTCTGATGTATTCTGTAGTAGCGTACTCACATGGAAACCTCTTTCGCTATGAGAACATGATTCAAAGCTTTTTCAAGTTATTGGCAAGACACACTTTAATTTATGTGGGTTTTGGATCCCTCACGGAGTGTGATGTCAGGTCAACCTGCTCTTTAAAAAGAAAGACACTAATACAAGTAATGTTCCTGAAGGCCGTGCTATGGGAGAGTGTTACAGAAGGACACAAGTTCTGTATACAAAAAGCTCTAGAATTCAATTCTATAATGTAATAATGGAGCGTACGCTGGTGGGATTTAAGGCTGGGTGAGACAGCCTGCATTTTTTAGGTCTTATAGTAGCAAGCATTATTTAAAAGAAAAGGACAGGATTTAGAGAGCTGCTGACAGTGATGGGTATGGGATCATCTCCAGCAAATAGCAGTCAGCCACATTTCAAAACCACTGCCTATGGCAGTAACGTGAAATCCTGTTTGGGCAGATGCCTGCACCCTGATCTATACACAGCACCTGCTCGTTGGGAATGCCATCTCCATCCGCATCGTCATCACAGGCATCTCCAATTCCATCACCATCAGCATCTTCTTGTCCAGAGTTTGGGACAAATCTGCAATTGTCCTAGACAAAAAAAAGAGACATGTCTGGTGTTGTATGGGTAAATTGGGTGTCTTCATAATTGGAACAACTTTTTCTATTATTGTTTTAATTAATCAATTAATCAAATTAAATACAATTTATCCAGAGGAATTCAATAACTTGAAAAAAGATTAATACATCTAATCATATTTCTTCCACTCTTTCTCTTCACCCCTTCACACTCTGAATTATTATAGGATTAAGAAATAATTTCTTACCTTTCTGCAGTTTTCAGCAGAGCATGAGAGTTCTTCATTAGGGTAGCCGTCAATGTCAACATCTTTTCCACAAATATAACCATCACCAGCCCAGCCAATGCCGCACTATCAATACAACACCACAGTAGTACTACCAAAAGGTTAACATGTCACTGTAGCAATATTCAAGAGGGAAACCCCACCTCAGTCTTGAAAACACTAACATACAGAAGGTACGGACAGACACTGAAGTACAATGAGGTACACTTCAGCATCTCTCAATGTGGAAAGAAAATCTTTGTTTCAAGCACTCTATATTTAGGCACAGCTAGAAAGAGCTAAGACTTGATGTTAAATGGAATGTGTGCCTGCAACACCTAATGATTTCAGTGGGAGCTATAGATTTCTTTTAGACACTGGTCAGGAATCAATTTTGGTTCCTCACCTGCAGGTGGAGAAAAAGAAAAGAGGGGACCTAGGCAGCTCTGCAAGGGGCCCATGGTTAGATGGGACAACTGTGTTGTGTTCAGTATCTCAACAATATACCTGCAACTAGAGGAAGTTTTAAGAGAAAACTGTGCTAACAGTTAACAAGTTTGCATCAGCAAAGCAAGTACATCTGCACACAAGTTTCTCATAGCCAGTTAAATTGATACTGTTTCAATCCAATGCCTAATTTGTGTTGTAACTGAAGATACAAGTATAGAACTGCATGTCAAACCACAGCCTCCTCCTAAAATGAGACCTTGTCTAACACAAGTATCTAGGCATCTTCCCATTAGAGTACAGACTTAAAATATCCTAGATTCTTCTCTGAAATAGATGTACTTAAAAATGAGAACAATACAAATGCCAGCAAAAGCATGCACTGTATCCAAATTTAGGACTCAGTATTAGCCTCTTGCTTCCCCTTGCAAGATGGAAAAACTAATATAATTCAGTTAGACTCTTACAATGAAAGTTCATATGCCACTTGGTGCTCCTACAGCTGGAAAGCATAGTACAGACTACCCATGCCTAGATTCTGTGGTCTGACTTGAAAAAATACCGTCTCTATCAGCAGGCAAATACAGGAACATTGGGTATGCAGAGAGGATCCCTACTCACAGCTATGTAGCAGAGGAATTTGTCCTTGTGATGTCTTCTGTAGCGTGACACTTGACAGTCCTTTCTGAGGAGACTATAGAAAGTCTATAAAAGCTATTCCCAAAAGATCTAATTACACAGACACAGCAAATATGGTACATGAGCATGGCTGCCCTACAGGCATGCTGCAAGAAGAAAACAATTGCAAGATAGACTCAGCTCTGTTATCTTCATAGCTGGTCTGGGACAGTGTGCCACAATCTGGTTAAAACACCCAACTGTATAAAATTACCACAAAGACCTCAGTTCCAGCCTAAAAGAGGCTATTTTTTTCACTGTACAAATGCAAGAATTTATGAACTCACAATACATGTCACCTCTCCCCTCCTCTCCTCAATACAACGGGCATGAACACTGCATGGATTGAGGGCTCGACTTCTGCAGCTTCTCTCAGCCTGGCATCCCCTGACTTGGTCTCCTGTATATCCCGGTTTGCACTGGCCACAGCGGTAAGACCCCTGTAAGAACAAGAAGTTAGTAGCCAGCCTTTTAACAGGACTTCTTTTTCTTGTAAAGTAAGCATGTGAATGAGATTCATGTCACACTGCTTATGCTGTGCAAATTGAGTTTTTCATCCACTGAGGCCTCTTGCACTGTGACCAACCTTTATTTTCTATGTGAAATTCAGGTTTGGCTCCCACAGTGCACGCTGGAAAACACACTCAACTCACCTGTTTTGACCAGCCTTTTGCTAAGCCAGAGAAAAGTCATGTAGCAGCAAAAGCATCTTCACGAAGCCTTGACCCTGATAGCATCACTCTGAGCTGCGTCCAGGTGGCCAAAACCTTGTGTAAAATTCTAAGCAGCCCCTGCTCAGTCAGATTGGCTGCTCTTATTTCAGTGTAAAGCAAACCCACCAGTTTATCTAAACTCAACTGGGCACAACTTTTAAGCAAAAAGAGACAAGGAAGTTCATCGTGTCTTTGCCTCATTTGATTTTTTTTTTAATTTAAATGTTTTTAAACCAAGTTGAGATGAATCTTGTTCTTCAGAAAATAATTCAGGAGTTGAAGACACAATCATCCTCATTTACACTGCAATAAGAACATCCGTGTAACCTTTTGCAATGGTTTACCTACATTCATACATATGTATTTTATATTTGTGCTACTCTCTTGTGTAAACAAACCCAAAGGAACTAAGCCAAGGAATCTCTGTGTGTGCTGGGACAATCACTATATGAGATACAAAGTGATAAATGCTGATGAGAAGGAGTCTTCTTTAGGCATCCAATGTGGCTTTTGTCTCTGTCTGACATACTTGTAAATTTGTAACCTATGACATAAAAGTTAATTGAAAACAATATTTTTCCTTGTAGTGAATAATTATTTTTGACATGTCAAGGAACAGAAACAGGCAGATCTCTGACACGCTTGTGCATCCATCCATTTGTAAAAAACTAAGACACTTCACACAACTTCACTCTTCCGTACAAAGTCTGTTGGAGGAACAGATGACATTATAGCAGGGGTCTGCTACAGGCCACCTGAGCAGGACGACGGAGCAGATGAGGCCCTCTGTAGACAGATAGGAGCAGCCTCATGGTCCCAAGCCCTGGTCCTCATGGGGGATTTCAATAACCCTGATATCTGTTGGAGGAACAACACAGCAGGACATAAAGCAAAGCAGGAGGTTCCTGGAATGTGTTGATGACAACTTCCTTCTCCAAGTGACAGAGGAGCCAACCAGGAGAGGTGCTGTGCTGGACCTTGTTCTCACCAACAAGGAAGAGCTGGTGTGAAGTGTGAAGCTGAAGGGCAGCCTGGGCTGCAGTGACCATAAAGTGGTGGAGTTCAAGATCCTCAGGGCAGTGAGGAGGGCGCACAGCAAACTCACTACCCTGGACTTCAGGAGAGCAGACTTTGGTCTCTTCAGGGATCTGCTTGGAAGAGTCCCATGGGATAAGGCCCTGGAGGGAAGAGGGGCCCAAGAAAGCTGGCTAATATTCAAGGATCACTTCCTCCAAGCTCAGGAGCCATGCATCCCAACAAAGAGAAAGGCCGGCAAAAATTCCAGGAGGCCTGCATGGATGAATGAGGAACTCCTGGGCAAACTCAAACAAAAAAGCAAAGCCTACAGAGAGTGGAAGCAAGGACAGGTAGCCTTGGAGGAGTACAGAGAAACTGAGCAGCCAGGGATCAGGTGAGGAAAGCTACAGCCCTGATGGAATTAAATCTGGCCAAGGATATCAGGGGCAACAAGAAAAGCTTCTATAGGTACGCCAGTGATAAAAGGAAGATGAGGGAAAATGTGGGTCCTCTCCAGAAGGAAACAGGATACTTGGTTATTCTGGGAGAGTTGGTTACCTGGGATATGGAGAAGGCTGAGATACTCAATGACATTTTTGCCTCAGTCTCCACTGGCAAGTGCTCAGGCCATACCACCCAAGCCGCAGAAGGCAAAGGCAGTGACTGGGAGAAGAAAGAACAGCCCACTGTAGGAGAAGATCATGTTTGAGACTATTTAAGGAACCTGAAGGTTCCCAAGTCCATGGGGCCTGATGAGATGTATCCAGCAGTCCTAAAGGAACTAGTGGATGAAGCTGCTAAGCCACTATCCATCATACTTGAAAAGTCATAGCAGTCCAGTGAAGTTCCTTCTGACTGGAAAAGGGGAAACCCCCATTTTTAAAAAGGGAAATCAGCAAGACCCAGGGAACTATAGGCTGGTCAGTCCCATCTCTTTGAGGGCAATCCCAAGCACAAATACAGGCTGGAAGGAGGAGAACGGATTGAAAGCAGCTCTGAAGAGAAGGACTTGGGGGTGCTTGTTGACGAGGAGCTCAACATGGGCCAGCAATGCGTGCCTGCAGCCCAGAAAGGCAACCGTATCCTGGGCTGCATCAAACGAAGCACAACCAGCAGATCGAGGGAGGTGATTCTCTCCCTCTGCTCTTGTGAGTAGTACCTGGAATACTGCATCCAGCTCTGGAGACCTCAACATAAGGAGGACATGGACCTATTGGAGCAAGTCCAGAGGAGGGCCATGAAGATGATCAGAGGGCTGGAACACCTCCTGTACGAAGACACGCTGAGTGAGTTGGGGTTGTTCAGCCTGGAGATGTGGAGAAGGCTCCAGGGAAACCTTATAGCAGTAAGGTATAAAAGTACCTAAAGGTGGCCTACAGGAGAGATGGGGAGGCACTGTTTATCAGGGAGTGTAGCGATAGGATGAGGGGTAATGGTTTTAAACTGAAAGAAGTTAGATTGAGATATTAGGAAGAAATTTTTATTGTGAGGGCAGTGAGGCACTGGAACAGTCTGCCCAAAGAAGCTGTGGATGCCCCATCCCTGGAGGTGTTCAAGGCCAGGCTGGATGAGGCTTTGAGCAACCTGGTCTACTGGAAGGTGTCCCTGCCCATAGCAGGGAGGGTGGAACTTGATGATCTTTAAGATCCCTTCCAACCCAAACCGTGCTATGATTCTATGATTCCATGAACTGTCCCAGGATTGTCCCAGTCTGTCACAACAGACAGAGACATCTACTACCCAAATGGGAATTATTTTTGTCCTCCATTCCTATCTTCATTCTAAATTTTAACTCTGTGTTGTCTGCATACTTTCAGGCTGAAGATGAAGATATATAGATGACTGAAGAGTAAAATAACCACCGGGGCATGCAAATGGCATGGCCTATACAAAACACACTGGCCCATGCACTTGGTCCTAATGGACACCAGGGTAATATCTTCTGGAGTCTGCTGCATTTGTTCAGTAAATTCTGTGCTATACCAAGCCCTGGTATGCATTAAAATAGCCTTTAAGGCAGCACTTCCAGACCAAACTTTCTAAAGGGAAACAGAAGTAAGAAACTCACACTGCTCTGTTTTGACAGATGGCAGGTCACTTGTTGCCCTCTGCAAAGCCTGAGGAGGGCTAGTCATGTCTGCTCATGCAATAAGATACATGTGACTGAATTGTTCTAGATATTAAAAAAAAAAGAGATACATATTGAACAGTGAAAGCAGTCCTAGAAAAAAAAGGTTATTCACAAGGAAAGCACAGCACTTTGAACACTACTGGTAGCTTCAACGACACCTACCTGCAAAAAGGACCACCTTTACACCTGCAGGACACTTTTAACCCTTCTCTTGTTACAGAGAAAGCCTGCTCTCTGCAGCAGCTATAGTGGCACGGTATTTGACAGTGGCATAAGTGGCATAAAGAGGAAAACCAGTCAATCAGGCCCAATCAGCACTGGTTTATGAAAGGCAGGTCCTGCCTGACTAACCTGATCTTCTTCTATGACAAGGTGACCCGCTTAGTGGATGAGGGAAAGGCTGTGGATTTTGTGTATGTGGATTTTAGTAAAGCCTTTGACACCGTGTCCCACAGCATTCCCCTGGAGAAAGTGCCTGCTTATGGCTTGGATGGGTGTATTCTTTGCTGGGTAAAAAACGGGCTGGATGGTCAGGCCCAAAGAGTTGTGGTGAACAGAGTTAAATCCGGATGGTGGCTGGTCACAAGTGGTGTTCTTCAGGGCTCAGTGTTGGAGCCAGTTCTGTTTAATATCTTCATCAATGATCTGGACAAGGGGATCGAGTGCACTCTCAGTGTTTGCAGACAACACCAAGCTGGGCAGGAGTGTCGGTCTGCTGGAGGGTAGGAAGGCTTTACAGAGGGATCTGGACAGGCTGGATCAATGGGCTGAGGCCAACTGTACGAAGGTCAACAAGGCTGAGTCCCGGTCCTGCACTTGGGTCACAACAACCCCCTGTGATGCTACAGGTTTGGGGAAGAGTGGCTGGAAACCTGGCTGGTGGAAAAGGACCTGGGGGTGATGGTCGACAGTCAGCTGAAGATGAGCCAGCAGTGTTCCCAGGTGGCCAAGAAGGCCAACAACATCTTGGCTTGTATCAGAAACAGTGTGGCCAACAGGACTAGGGAAGTGATCATCCCCCTGTACTTGGCACTGGTGAGGCCACACCTTGAATACTGTGTTTGGCTTTGGGCCCCTCACATGTCCGAAGAAGAGCAACAAAGTTGGTGAAGGGTCTAGAGCACAAGTCTTGTGAGGAGCACCTGTCAGATCTGGGATTGTTTCATCTACAGAAAAGGAGACTGCAGGGAGACCTGAAAGGAGGTTGTAGCAATGTGGGTGTCAGTTTCTCTTCCCAAGTAACAAGTCGTAGGACATCAGAAAATGACCTCAAGTTGCACCAGGGGAGGTTTAGTTTGGGTATTGAGAAAAAATTATACACTGAAAGGTTTGTCAAGCACTGGATCAGGCTGCCCAGGGAAGAGGTTGAGTCACCAGCCCTGGAGGTATTTAAAAGACGTGCAAATGTGGCGCATAGGGACATGGTTTAGTGGTAGACCTGGCAGCGTTAGGTAAGTGGTTGGACTTGATGATCTTAAGGGTGTTTTCCAACCTAAACAATTCTACAATTCAGTGATTCTAAGTAAAAGGTCCATCTTGCTTCATAGCATAAAAATGGTTGTATGCCCCTTCTATTGGAAACTAACATCTTTCAAACCATTTCTACTTCTACTATGCTTGCTCTCCTGGATTTGGTATTTAAGGATATTAAAAGTGCTGTACCAATTACAGCTTTCCTCCTCTCTTTATTTAGAGGGATATCCAGTACTCTATAATAAATACCCTAACAAAGTGAAGACATTACTCCTATAAAAAGATCACTCAAGGGAACAGCTTGTTTCAGCAGTTCCCAGCTGGGAAGAGATGAGGGGAAGCAAAGGTTTCATCTTTCAAAGGAGGTTCATTGCAATAATACATTCAGAAACACACATAACGTGATGGTGTGGAGAGAAGAGTTCCTACTGTTCCACAGGAAAAGTGGTAAGGATACAGCTCAGATGGATGTATGAATGACAAATCTTGATCTTTTTTTTTTTTATTATTAGCAAAAGAGGAAAGGATTCTTTCATTTAGATTAAGCCAACAAACAAATTGTATTATTCAGCTCTTCAATCAGAGCCATAAATCCAATCCTAGCCCCAGGGAATTTTAAAACAATCAGTTTCTTTTTAAGCCACAAATGAAAAGGTGCTTACCAAAGTGTTTATACAATGGGAATTTGGAACACAGAGTCCGAGTCCACCATTCTGACATTCATCAATATCTAAGCAGACCTAGCAATAAAAGAAATTAAAATGTAATAAAAATAATGTCAATTTGAGATCCAAGTCTGAAGAAAAGAGACTAAAGTTTAAGTCCAGAAAAGTGTCATAGCGCCTCCTGAAACTGTTCTCAGAATGGCACAGACATACCCATAGGCTAACTTTCCAATTGATCTCCAGACACATAAAACCTGAAGAGGTACTGTGATATAGACAATTTCAACCTTAGGATGGGCTTCTGGTTCACCCACAAGGGTTTAGACAAGAACTATGTTCCCCTAGTAGGGCACTACAGGAACATGCCAAAAATGACAGTAGAATAGGCCTTTTCTATAATTCGCTTCCTAATTCAAAACCAGTTTACTCAAATCAATAGAGCCCCCTTTAAAATAGACCAGAGATACCTATGAAGATAATGACATTTTTTCCTGTCTTGATACCGGTCCCGACTATTAGAGTGTTAATACTCCCATTAAATTATATGAAATATTCTGAACTCTGCCTAACTGCACAAGGCAATTACGGAATGACTGAAGTAGAAATAAAATGCAATATAGCTGCATTGACATAAACCAGGACCTTGCAATGGTGCTTGCCACAGGGATGCTGCCACTCACCTGCTTATTGCTCCTGGCGTAGCTGAGTCCTATCCCTTGCACAGTTTGTCCTGTATATCCTGGGGGACAGGTCTCGCATCGGAAACCTGGAGCAGTGTTCACACATCGCACACCAGGGAAGCAAGGGTTGTAACGACACTGCAAAGAAAAAAATGAACTGAGCACATGTTCATGCTTCAGTAATATCTGGACACTGACTACATGTACAGACCTCTCAAAGACGGTGCTACATGCCATGTCTGTATGTCTTCTGTTCAGAGCTGGCTTACAGAGGAAACAGTTTCTGTAAGTATTTCTGACCCCAGTAGGTCTTCAGCTATTTCTATAATTGAAGTAACATTTGCAATCTTCCATTATAGCCTATAGTTGATGCTCGAAGCGCTGATCCCCAGTCCTTCCTTTTGCTGGGCAGGTTCAGCTCCCTCGGAGGCTGAGAACCCCCCTGGAAGGGTCCAGACCACAGTATCAGGAAAGCTGTGTAACTCCAACCCACCAAATGGTCCTGCAGTTTTGTTTTGTACACACAGAAGTGGCAGCAGCATTCTTCCTCATTTATATTTGGGCAAATCTCATAGCCAGAAGTAACACAAACGTGAGCCGGATGACCACGGATGTGTCAGTGGCACGCACACATTTTCAGACCAGAGGCCCATAGACAACCCTCAGCACTTCTCCCAAAATACCACATGCCCACAGCATCACCCTTGGCCTGAGGGCACTTTTCGCTTCATTGCCTCATGCGGTTACAGAATGGCTGTGGTCCATTTCACTGGCTTATGGGTGTCATTTGGGAACCACATCATGCATTGCTGCCTCTCCAACATCAACACTAGCCCCTAGGTAATATTTGTAAGAGTACGGAAAACATCAACACCCCAAAATGCTGCCTATGTCTCAAAGACAACAATAAATAAGAAACACAAGAAAGAAATATAAAAGTTTTAAAAATATGCCTTTTTTTCCCCACTTCCATTGCTAACAGAAAAACATCCGCAAGAGGAGAAAGAACAAGCCAGAAGGTATCCACCTACAACAAATACACAACTTTGGAACCAAACACACACACACAGAGGAGCAAGAAAATGTATGTTTAATATCTAAGCATGTTTGACAGAAAGATTTGTGAGAAGTAGGTCCACAACTAGCATTCAGGAAAATGTAAAACCCAGGACAGACATTTTGTGCTCCTTATTTGCAGTGGATTTTTTATTGTAGGCAGCAGAGGGCACTCAAATTACACCGTTCACAGAGCAGAACTGCAGCTCCCAAGATACAGGGCATCAGCATATGAAAGTAGTGTCTTCAAACTGGCAATGAATAAAGGAGCATACTGCAGAGATGCTAACAGCCTCAGAAAAGATGATAGCAGCTCTTAGTGAGGAAGCTTCTAGATTTGTAAGTGAAATCCTTTTAAAATGCCAGTCATTAGGAAATACAGAAATAGTTTATTCAGTGGAAAGGTGCTGTCCCTGAAGAGATTCCTAAAGATCTTTTTAAAAATCAAAATTACTTTCCTTCTTAGTCTCAGCTAACTCAGGAAAACAAATAATATGACACATCCTCTCTTATTAGCCAGTGAAAGCTATTGCCATTTATTATCTCTTTTTTCCTCCCTGCACAACCATCAGTGAAAATTCAGCTGTTAAAAGAGATATTTACTGGAGAAAAAAACCACACCAGACTAGGTGGCATTTTAGTAGCAGTGTCCATGTAAAGACCTCATGTAAGCAAAACTGTATCTTATCCCTGTGACCCCACTTTAGCAAATTGCATGTCAATGTCCAGTGGCAGTGCCTGACTGCTCATGGAAAACCACATTGACATGTTAAACTGTTAACAGGCCAGTCTCGGTCTGTTTTACCACCACTGCTGTCATGGGTAGAGCTGCTCCTACCCTGAAAGTGGCAGGGAGGAGATTAGTGCCATGCTCTGCCTCAGTCTGGGTACGGCTCAGGAAATTGAACCCATCTGTAGTGGTGGGCTCCACCTACGCTGGCTTGAGTCTCCCACCATGGTTGTCTGTGGCATGAAACTCACACCACAGCTGTCTCAGCTTCACCTCTTGCATTCACATTTCAAAGCTTCACCTCTTATTATTTCGCACCTTCTGTTGCAGCAGACACAGTCCATGCCACGTGAGGCAAGGCAAAAGACATCACCTACAGCTCAGGAAACGGCCACACTCAACCCACTTTCTCTCCCCAGTGTTTTTCACAGACAGATATAAAAGTTGGGCACATCACATCCTCTCTGCTGACGACCTACAGGAGGGAGTAAACTAAAACAGCAGTCAAAGCACATCTCCTGTTGCCTAGGAAGGAGAAAAAAGAAATTGCTTTTGCTGTTTTACATCATTAGGCAGGTACATTGGTAGTACTGTGTTATCCACAGGCACAGTTAATGACCTAATTCTCCTGGTTCCCTGGCCTACTACATCCAGGTGCTTTTCCACAAAAATCACTAAAGAGTAATAGTGAAAATCATCACACAGAAAAAAAATGCAGTGAGCCTGTAAGCAATTTTGTTGTTTGTATTTTGAGTAAGTGTAACATTCCAGCTAACACAAGCTTTATTTAATTAAGAGACTGTAAATTTATTAACTCAGTCCTCAGTATGAGCAAGCTCTGAGTTTCTAACATAGCACAAGAAAAAAAAAATACATTTAAGTCAACATTATCCAATTTCAACACAACCATGAAGAAGCAACAATAACAACAGATGTTTATTTTCTTTCATATACTTTTAAGGTAAGGCTGAAAACATGGCTCCAGTTTGGGTTGAAGAGAAGACTTTGGTCTCCAAGGCTGGTTCAGGAGCTCTACATTTTAAAGAAACAAGGCCCGTATTGACGAGAAGAGCTTCTGCACTTCTGCCTGTAACAGAAGGTACTGCATCTTCTCATGGAATAGAAACAACTATGTCAAAAGCTTGTTCTGGTTATTTGGGGTTTTTTTTTTTTTTCAAACACTAAACTCCTTTAAGTGACTTCTGAACTCACTAGGGTATTCCAAGTTTTCACACATATAACCTCCATAAAGTTGCCGCAATAGCAAAATAGGGAGTTAGAATCAAATATGAATGAATTAATACTCACTATGCAAGCAGTCAGCAAATGTTGAAGACAGCAAGCATCAGCAACCCATTGATACATATGGAACAGCTGCTTTTTAGCTTTTTTTTTTTTTGTCTTTTTAATTCAGTGAAAGTCACTATTTTACCTCATCGATATCTGAGCAGGTAACTCCATTTCCTGTGAGCCCTTCAGGGCAGGGGCCGCACTGAAATCCCTCTGCTGTCTCCATGCACCTGACTCCCCTGAAGCAGGAATTAACTTCACATTTGGGTTTACTGCGCCTAGGAAGCTGAGTTGGAAAATTCACAGTTCCCAAACCTTTAATGCAGAAAGAACAACAGTTTCAGCAATTGAAAGAAACATCCATCACGGCTTTCAGCTGGCAAGCGCTCTGAAGAGATCCTCAAGACGCTGCACAGCAGGGCCTTCGTGTTTTTGCACTGCACTGCTTCCAGCTGTGCTGTGGCTGAAGAGACTTCATGCTGGGAATGCCCCAGCAGCTTGCTGCATCCCCAGACTGCAGAAATTAAGGCTATTTTGTTAGGTCCACAGGCTTCTCATGGCTACACATGGGAGCCCTCCTGCTAGGCTAGTCGCAGCACAGATCTGCTGCTGGCCAGGGGACAAAACTGAAAGCCAGGGACCTTGGATGGCCTAAGGGACTCAAGTGTGATGGTACAAGGCACTTCTCTGGCTAAATCAGCAACATTACAACTTCATAAGAAAAACAGTGCCATGGTTTCACAAGAGCATACCTGACAGTCTACAAGTAAGAGGAATAAAGCAGCAGCAGCTGGCAGCTGCAAACACGCAGCAAGACATGCAAGTACGCTGGCTTAGGTGCGCAGAGACCAGCCCTAGTGAAAAGCAAGGTTTTCTGAGACTCTGGCAGGTGCTAAACCTTAGTACTGATGCATGCAGGATTTAATGACTTTTTCTTTGGCACTTATGTACACAAATTAACCTGGCTGGAGCTCAACTTGAGTTTTGATGAGGTTGACAGACTGGGAGAAGAAATCAACTAAAAGGCCTGATGAGCTTAAGGCCTTTTGCCCCACCCAGTGAGGGAGTATTTTGGTTTTTACACTGAGTGCATGTGTGTTCTGATTGTCAGTCGTGTAGCAGGGCCACGCAGTGGCATTTGGGAAAGCGTTTATTTCTTCCACTTAGTGAACAGATGGAGACCACGTTTTGGGTTTTACTGCTGTTAACCAGTGACTGCCTACTCAGAATCACATGACTTTCAGGTGGACTACATCGATCTTTCTCAGACTGACAATACCAGCTAGCGCAGAACATGATTCCTCCCTTGTCCTTTTGCAAAGACCATTCACAAGATACCTGGCACGCAATGTCTCCCCCCATCACGAACATGTGGCACAGCTTTGTGGCAAAGTGAGAGCTGGCAGGACAGGGTGAATGGTACTGCTTGGTTTAATGAAGTTTTATTCCCCAACAGGTGATCATCAGATCTACGGAAAGCTTTTACTCGAATGAAAACCTATTTTAAATTTGTGTCCAATAGGTCTAGAACTTCAGACACAGGATTTTTTTTTAAAAGTACTGCTTAGAAGCCACATAAAGCTGATGCAATCAATACTAGTTTTAAAATGACTGTACATCTCATCTGGTTGCCTTTTAGAGGCAATAACAGGAATACTTACCACATGCTTGGCACTCAGCTATGGTATTTCTGAGAAAAGTTGTTTCTTTGACCTTGAGGATATAGAAAATAAACATTATTTGGATACAGGCAGCTCCAGTTTGCACCTGGCTGCCAGAAGAACCATTAGAATTTTTCCCCAAGATGCCACTCAAGCCATGCAACATACATACCCTATCTTGAAATGAGATGCTCTTTACACTCCGTAAAATTAAGGACAGTGACAATGGTTGTACTTCAGTTCAGCCTTCATCAACAGGACCCTTAAGGATGACATGCTTAACCAAAGGCATGCACCACCAGCAAATCCAGTTCTGACACCCACCAGCAAGTGGAACAAATGCAACTTCAGTTCTGTGCAACAGACCTACCTCTATCTAACAGTTGGCTAGGATGGCTGCTCTAGTTCCTGTCCACTTAAGACACTAGATTTTCTGGATGTGAATAAGCAAGTCCCCTGCACTCCCACATTCAGTGATCGTCTATAATAAGCACAGGGTACCAGGACCTATATGATTATTTCTTCTCCACTATGTCATGCATCTGAGGCAATGAGCTCCACACAGGAGTTTATTACTTATGTGAATTCTGCCCTGACTCTATCAAAAGTTGCAAGCTTGGGATATTTCACACTGAAGTCTTTATACAATACCTGTTGTCTGAGAAGGTCTTTCACATCTCCCAGTATTTGATTCATCTGCATCATCTGACCCATCAGCTGCCTATTAAAATCACCTGCAGGGAAACAGCAATGAACAAGAATGCACAATGAAACATAACTCCTTCATTTGCCATGATAATTTCCGAGATACAAGTTAGAAACACTGTGAAGAGACAAGGAGGGCAGGCATTACTGTTACTTAAGCCCTTAGAGCAAACAGAGTTATCTAGCTCCATTTTTTATACAGTGGTGCGCCAGAACTCAAGGCTTTTCTGGACTGAGCTCCACTGTATACCATGGAAACAGGCAAAGCAGAAACCTCTCCACAGAGACAAAAGCAGTCCGTGATTTTTCTGCCACTATTTCAGCATCAAGGCTTTCTAGTAAGACCTAACAACACTGGCAACTAATGCCACCAGTGTTACTGGTTTGCCCCAGGCCGGACACCAGCAACCCTAAGTGAAACCTCAGGATTTCAAGACTGCATTTTTGTGATAACCCATTTGGGACAGGAGGACAACACGTGAAGTATCTAGGCATACAGTGGGAAGTCACACTCCGTAAGTGTATTCCATGTCACTACAACTGATTCCTGCACTCTTTTCAAAGTTAAGTTACCCAGCTTTCTGAGCAAGCTCAGGGTGCATCTCCAACCGTGAATCAAGAGCACCTGCTCTATCAAAAAAAAAAAGTGCTTTTAATACCTGCGACAGCCATTTGGCTTTTCTTCCAAAAGGCGGCTCATCACACTGTATACAAGTTTCATTGCTGTGTTTGCTTCTTGGGGCCACAGAGTTTGTTTGGACTCACAAAACATGTACTCAATTCAGGCTATGAATTCACACCAAAGCCAGTTCTCAATATCAAGGAACCAATTAAAGAGCTCTAAGACAAGACCAAAAGTTACATCTGTAGTGAGCCACAGGAAGGACAAGAACCAACCCAAAAATCTTCACATAAGACTCCCATTTGTTAAATTAAATGTTAGTTTTGACCCAGTGACAGAAGCAGGGAGCATGTTTAGCACAGTACCTCATAGCAGTTTCTGTTTGTAGCTCACTTCTGAGTTTTCATCTCTCTCAAGAAGCTATTCGATTACTTCTCTAAGTCTGTATGTCAAAACAAATTTCACAAATACACACTCTTT
>NW_010125225.1:26835-40748 GCF_000699245.1 Pterocles gutturalis
TAAGCAGGCAGGATATTTTGATATTATGCACAATGGCTTCAGGAAGGTTTATTCATGTGTTACTTCTGTGACTACTGGAAGCTTATATGAAAAATACTTTTTTTTCTTAATGTTTACCTCATTGTTTTGTACTTCAACACACATCTATCTGCTCCCTAACATTCTCATGGCAATCATCCAACTCCTGACATACTACTTTTTCTTCATTTCCGATTTTCTCATTAAAACACTGAAGAAGTTTAAAGATTTGGGAACCACCTATTTCAGAACCTGCCTCTGTTGTATTCTCAACCTTGTCTTATTTTTGTTTGAGAGGAAGGTAGCAGGACTTGAAATCATGTGCACTTCAGAATCCTGGAATGTGGCATGCAGGCTGTTGGGACAGATGCTGAGGTCTGTTCCTGTTTTGCTTGGTTTTTTTTAAACAAAGAATGGTTTAGGCATTATTGATTGAGGTCTGCAAAAAAATCTCCAGATTTCAGATGCTGGTTTTTAGCTAGCATCTAAATCAAAACCAGATCTGTTCTGTACAGTTAAGTTTTGCGGACTGTTAAACTTTAAGGTGGACTAAACAGGTTATACTGCCATGAACTACATGTCCTGTTCACAAATTTAGACAGCAGAGCAGAAACAGATGACTTCCCATATTTGTGGGTTTTGGTTTTTTTTGTCTACCCCATTTAAAGCCAAGTCCTACTGTAGGACCCACCTGCAGCAGAATGACCAGTGATCAGTGGTAAGAACTCAGAGATGACTTTCAGGGAGCTGCTGGTCCACAGTATATTGTGGAGTGGCTATTCCCAGGAGTGAGCAGGGTAAGCAAAAGGTACAGACTGAAGCTATGTAGTTATCTGGTCCTACCATGTACTCACTCCCATCCATACCCCACCTACTGAGGCAACTCCCCAGTTCAGCTAGTCGCTAGCTCTATATTCTGAGTCAGTAACAACCTGAGTAACTGAATGGCTTTCACAGCAATAATAAAATTCAGAGACAGATCTGAAGAATTACTGTCCAAAAGGGAACTGAAGTCCCTTGACATGGTTATTCTCAGTAAGCCTGAAGTTACGTCAGGGACCTACCCTGTCTTTCTCTTCCCACAACCTTGCAGTATACAATTATAGCACGGTTTGGGTTGGAAGAGACCTTTAAAGGTCATCTAGTCCAACTCCCGTGCCACAGCAGGGACATGTTTCACTAGTTCAGATTTCTCAAAGCCCTGTCCAACCTGGCTTCAAACATTCCTAATGATTGGGCATCCACAACTTCTCTGGGCCACATGTTTCAGTACAGGGCCTTGGATTTACAGCAGGCGAACAGCTTCATTGCACAGCTAATTGGCCCAGGCAGGACAAACGCACAAACATTAGCTTGTGTAATTGCAGGCCACCGTGAAATGCCTCATAGATACTTCTTCCAGCTCTCCTGGGAGCAATACTATCTCAAACACCCCGCTTGCCCCCACCTGGAAAAGTCAGAGTCTGGAAATGTCATTCAAAGAGATTTGGCCAGAGATCCAGCCATGATTAAAGTATAGATGATGGCTGAGAAGAGTTTCCCCTCAGCCCACTGTCCTCCACCAAAGAAGTTCAATTTACAACTTGCATGTGGAATCATGAAGAAGCAGGTTCAAAGTAAACAGAAGGAGACATCTTCTCAAATGTGATGGATTTCTTGCCTGGAGACATTCTTGACCATGCATTCAAAACTGACTGGACAGATTCATGGAAGGAAATGTATACTGAGTACAAAACAAAAAGACTCCACCTCTGAGCTGAGAGCTCTGTACACCATGAACTGCTGGAGAACAGGAAAGCATTCCGGGAAAATCACACTGTAACTCCACTCTCTTATACTCTTGCCTGGGGATATCGGCATACTAGCAGTAGTTAGATTAAAAGAACCTTCAGTCTCGTGCAATATAGCAATTTTTTTTATGCTATGTCAGGTTCAGGTGCCCTACATGAACCAGATGACATCCCAAGATTCCTTCTGACCTGTATAATTTTGTGATGATGATTACATGCAGCATACTAAGCTCATCTACCAAACCCAGTGCATCTCAATGTACCCACATGGGAAGATACAAATACACATGTTCAACCGCTGTTTGATCATCATATTCTTATCTGTACTGCTTAGGTGTCTCAGCCTCACAGACTGAACACAGAGGGAATGCTGCTGCCATAGCAGTGAGCAGCCACCAGGTACAGAGTAAAAGCCATGCCCAGTTAGTTATTCAGGTCCAAAGCTCTCACAAGGATTTTCCAAATAATATGAAAACTTATGCTTTTACCAAGATACATGGGTCTCACACCTCAACACAGCTAAGCATTTGAATTCCAGCTTTTTCTGGCTGAAGGCAAAATTGTATTTATCTGATATATTGCTCCTGTGAAAGGACATCATGAAGCACATATAAAGTGCAAGGCAGCTAAGTTAATATTGCTGTTGGAACATCTGCACCTTTTCCTTTGGTGGATTTGACTATGTAGACTTTTAACATATTAATGTGAGTTGTTTTATGATTATTCTCAATATGATACTAATTCCACTTGAAGGTTATAAGCAACTGAATTTGAGAGGCTCTGACATGTGGAGCCAGCCAGGGAGAGGCAATACCTCCCTGTATTACTACCATTTCTACTACTGAATAATGAGCAAAAAGTTACAAGTGAGAAAGCTGCAAGTCTGCAATCTGGAAACCTCACTCACAGAGCTGCAAGTTTTTCCAGGAGGAAGCACTGAACTACCTTTCCCTTCTATGCGCAAATGCCTGTCAGTTCAGGGAAAAGGAGAGACCTTTGAAGACAGAACTATTTTTTGCTTAGGTGTATATATGTTAAGGAGCAAGAAAACAGAAGCAACTGAGGATTTACATAGCTAAAAGGCAAAACAGATTCTGTTATCACTGCATACCACTGATGCCTACATTCATGTGATGTACCCAGGATGGTCTTATGTAAAATTTGTGTACCTTGTCTCTATTCTAATCAAAAGCAGCAATGCTGCAGGGTCATGTTTGGCAGGGAGGACAGGAAAGGGTGTGAGAGAACTTCTCATGGATCCTATTTCAAATCTTGAACTCACTTTTTTTTGCCCATGGTTATCACATACTAACATATTGCATTCACAGTGTGAACCTGTTCTTCTCCCTCGCACACACAGCAGAGAGGCAGATCGACAGGGACTAGGAAGGGGTAGAGATGGGGCAGTCTAGCCCAGGTTTACTGTGTCAAGAGGTTAGAGAGCACCCTTGCCCATCATAGGACTGCACCAAGCCCTGGGGAACACACAGAAATCCCAGCAGCCTCAGCTCCCTCCTTTCCTCCCCTGTTCCCAGCTCAGTCCCCACAATGCACAGCACAGGCAGAAGAGACATTGGTTTTGGAGTAGATTTCCAGTCCAGCAGGTGACAAAAACCTCTGCTAACTTGCAGCAGGACTAGTGGATGCCTTGCAATGGCTTTTCCCATACAGACCTGCAGGCTGTGTAGCCATAGCACCAACACACTGTGCAGTCTCCTGTGTCCTTCTTCACACCTTGTTCCTCCCCTCTCCAGGACACTCCAGTGATCAACAGAAGATGACTACTTGAATACTGGCCATGTGGATAAGCACATGGATAGGTCCTGCTACTCTATCCATCTACCTATTTTCATAAAGCCTGTAGCAGTGTATCACATTTAGGACTACTTCCTGTCAGCAATTGTCTGCAATTTGAATACTTAAAATATTATTAAGCTGACACAAACAGATCATGATCACAAAAGTTTGCCTTCCAAACTGAGCTAAAAAGCCTCTTTTAATCATTAGAGACTCCTTCTTCACTACGACAACAACTCATTGTTTTATCATCAGCAGCAGTGACTATTTTGTCTCCAAACTGAGCTATTTCTAAAACATTTACAGGAAATTATTGTGGCTGTCATTCAGTCAAACAATTGTTATTACTTGTCTATAGACCTTCTCCACATTTTTAATATTCATCATATTAGCTTCTTTGCTCTGGTATCCTACAGAACAATTTTAACTCCTGGTTGCAGGCCTTACCAGCGTACTGAGGAACAGGTTCAATTTGTTGAAGAAAACAATCCTGCATGTTTCCCACTTCCGCAAGTGTTCCTCCAGTTACCAGCTTCAGCTCTCCTAGCGTATCCTGGACTCACAAGAAAAACAGAGCTCACAATTCTGTTACAACAATAGAAAATACAAGAAATATCAGACAAAGTAAATTAATTTTTTAGAGGGGTTGTTCATTTCTGAAGCACGCAGGGGTCCTACGCCATCCCCTTCAGGACCACCCATCACCCTCTGAACTGTAATAAAGTCCCTAATCCTTGCCTTGCAGATTTTCACATAGCTGTGGTTTTATTTTGAACTTTTTTTTACTATTCCAATTCATATGATCTCACATACCAGGAAGTTCACATATTTTTATATCCATGGCATGTAAGAAAGATATTTTTTTCTTGAACTGAATCCAAAGTGGCCTTTTTCCCCGCCTCTCAAACACATTTACATTCAAGTCAGGAATGTAGGCACCTTAGTGATTCTTCATATAAACAGGTTCATCTTGAGGCCTGCAATGAAACAAAGCAAGGGGGCAACCTTGGGAGCAGAATGCCGTTGCACCTTGTAATGCATATTTTGCATTAACGATGATGGAAGATGCTTGTGGAAGATACTGTTTAGCTCTGACTGCTGATATGGAGATGACAGGAAGCTATGCCAACCCCTGCTTGGCAGACAGAGGAAGAAAGCCATTGTAGTCACACAGATGGGAGTTAGCCTTCCACCTCATGTGTCCCCCCTTCTTCCTTATTTTTATTCATGTAGCTTATTATGAAGTGGAAAGCCACATACACAGCCAAAGGTTGCTCACAGTGAACAGCTGTAAGAAGCTGATGAAGAGCTACCCTTACTGCCTCAGCTAAGTCCTTGCTAAAAGAAAGTCCACTCCCCAAGAAACACCTAGACTGGAGTGAGGAAGGCAGTAATTTTTTTTTTCAATAAGCTAAAAGGTGCATTTAAAATTAAGAGTACAACTATTACTGAGTTCAATGAAGCTGAGATTTCACCTGTTCCATAGGGAACTTATAATTACATTTATTTCACAAGTTAATACTCAAGTATTACTGAAGGACCATTGTACAGAGCTTGGCTGCTGTGAGTGCTGAGGTCTGGGATTCCATGGTCCAGAGAATCCCTGGTGATCCCTCTTAAGTGCTCAGCCTGTTCCCAGTTCTCCCACTCACCTGTGGCTTCTCCTGGAAGGTGCGTAACTCAACTGTCACCAGCCTCTGAGACAGCACTGAAAATGCTTTTGGCAGGTCCTGAACAGCACCTACTTGCAGGCAGTCCAAATACAACTCTATTGTGCTCGATCCCTGCTGCAGGCCACTCAGCCACAAGGTGACAGCATGGGGTTTCCCATCAGCCAGCTGGATGTTGCTAAAGATGACCGAATTCAACCTCCCATCACTCTTCAGATAGCGCAGCACCACTAGTACAAAATAAACAGAAGGACTCTCAGATGGTAGCATGTAACCCAAGGCTGATGAAGGAAGATCCTGTAGAAATCTGCAATTGCCCTGGTATTCTTCCACGTATCGGTTTTTGTAAATGCATCCCACACGCAGATATAAATGCTAGTAATAAATGGACATTGACTCTCAGAGCAGGATTACCAGGTCTCTTGTGTGACTCCCCATTTGTAAAGCACTGCTGCCTGCACAGTGTTTTGCACGGCTTTGTCCAGGTCTCTCTAACTGGCTGAACCAACGACACCTGACAGGGCATAACATGCTAAAACACAGGTGGTAAAGTTAAAGGGTATAGTGCCTGCGGTCAGCACTTTAACAAGTACATATCTGATAGACCTAGAAATACTCTGTAGCAGAAATGTACAACTAGAAAAATCAGTTTCAGTGATGCACATCTCATTCAGTGAAGCCATCTGAGAGAGTACCCAAATGCATCATTAAAGAAACCTAAGGAAGCATGATTCCAAGCCAATAACCTGCATTTCTCTGTAATAAATAGTAAATAAAAGCAAAATATAATGCAGAAAAGACATATTCCCCTCGCAACTCTTTTTTTAAGGCATTAATGAATGGCCTTCTTCATAACTCACACTACAAATTCTCATTTTATGAAGTAAAATGCACCATCAAAAAAACACAACACCAGACAAACAAAAACTCTTACATGCTGCGTAATATTGAAAAAATGTCTCTTTCCTAAGGAAATTGGATTGGTAAGCTAGGATCACAAGCTAAATCTCTTAGACCAGCTAGCTAGTTCTCTCCACAAAATCTCTCCCTGGCTCTCCAAAGGCATATCTGCAGAAGCAATGAGCTGACTTCATCTAGAGAGTGCATACCTACTCTACAATACCAGACAGACCTTGTTTCAAAGATCCCACTGATCACCCGCCTCCATGTCCCTTATTTCCTCATGATAACAGTTACATGCATTGAGGAGTCAAGCTGCAGAGATGCCAGGCACCTAAACAGTTAAGTGCTGGCTCTCCTAACATCTGTTTGGAGTTGGAAGAGGGCTGCCACTGTTGCATCAAATGAAAGCCCACAAATACTCTGACCTTCAAGAAACACCTATATTAAGATGAGGTCAACAAAAAATTGTGGACATAGTGGAGGGAAAAACTCTTACTAACTTCTGAGCTAATCACACCTACTGAACTCATCCCATTTCTATTTTTTAACAAATTATCTTCCCATCTCTTCACCACTAAAGTATCCTCTTTGATGCTGTGATACATCTGTCAGTGATCTTCTGAGTTACTGGGAATATGTTCCCCACTATTTTCTAAATGCTCAATCTAATGATTAAAATAATGCAGATTTATACCAGCATGAACAGGGCAGGGTATGTCTCCATCTTTAAAGTCTACACTAGTGCTAAAGTTTCAGCAGCTGCAATGACTATCAGGAATGTTTTCACTGCTGTCTATGTCAAAACACTGCCAGAGCTAAGATTTCCGCAAAGGTGCATGAGGTCACCAGTAACTTGCTAAAAGGTAGCATTTCTTGGCGAACTCAAAGATCTGGCATGACAGAGTACATTGCAGGCATTTTACTTATGTGAATATTATGCACGCCTAGTCGTATGAAAGAAAGGTCTTTGGATCTGGGCCCTGCATTCAGAGTAATCAAAAGCAGCAGTAAGCTAGACAAGGAAAGAAGAGATGGTGGCAGGGCCCAGAATGGACCTTGCCAGAATAGTTTCAGGACAAGAAGCAGTCTGACTTGGAAGAAGGATCATGTATTCCTTCCTCAGCCAAAGCCAAATATCCATCTGGTAAACTAGAGTAGGCTTTTGAAGGGAGATTTTGCTGGACCACAGCCTCTGCTTCCATACAGTTTAACTCATCCAAGCCCCTGCTTTACATGTTTGCTGCTAAGATATTCTACACTGACATCCACAAGAGTAAATGGCTCACCCATACTGTTTAAGAAACAGATTTTCAACCAAACTACTAATCCTGCCAGCAAGTAGGAACTGCTTCACAGACTTGTTAAGTTACATCACTTTTAGGCACTTATTGCTGTCCATGGGTTAGTGTACTAATAAGTACACTGCTCTAACCAAAACAAATTGTGCAGTTGCCCAGTAATTCAGATCCATGCTTTAAAAACATTTAGGCGTTATGAACGTTTTATCATCAGGTATACCACAACAAAACCAGAACACGAGCAAACCATTTGGAACACAGCTCTCAAATGTGCCACTTGAAAGGATCACTAAGGCCTGATTTGGGCTACTTATATCGGATTTGGGAGCACAAGTGGAAATACCATGCAGAGGAAGCACTATGTACATATGCACCCTTCCAAAACTGTAGATATTTAGACCCCGTGTTTTGCTAAGATGCCAACGTTGGCTCACCACTTAAGTGATGACCTCCAGTCTTGAGAGGATCACAAACAGCCCCCACACTCCATACTTTCAGCTCATGTGACGATCTCCTGGATGCAGTTTAACTTACTGTATCAAGTAGCCACATGGGACACTTGACACCTCCAGAGAAATCACAGGTGAAAACATTGCCTACCACTCACACACTGCCATATGCCTTAAACAAGGTACACTAAAGTAATAAGGGGGCAAAGAGACCTCCACGGAAAGCCTAGCTGCAAAAAGCCTCCCTCTATTTGATCAGTCCTTTACAACAGGTAGGTTAACAGAAGCCCTCCATCTACTCAACACTGGTCACTGAGAGGACAAGTTTCTTCACGCTGCCTATTGATATGCACCACCCTGTCACAGACACTTCTCAAATACAACACTAGCATAGAGAGGACAAAACCGAAAGAAGCCACATAACTTTCCACCAGAAAGCCCCTTAAGTCTATCAGTTAAAGCATATTGGTAACCACCAGGCATGCAGGCATTCTTGAAAATCAAGAGAAGAGTTCAATATATTCAAAATTGTACATATGTAAATGTATTTGTGTGTGTATATATATGCATTCATATAATACGTGTAACATTTACACACATAATCATGTATGTGAGAGAGGGAGTATGTGTGGTCTATCATTTACTTAGCGATTAGGTAAGTCAGTGCTAGGAAATTGTATGACACTTACTGATCAGCCTGGGTGACCACATCTTACCTACCCCAACACACACGTAGCACGAAAGTTCTTATTCCCTGACCTCAGAAGGATTTTGACAGACCTGATAAAACTGACAATGTTTCATCTGACACATTCCCCTACATTTCCCAAGCAAAAGGTGTGCTTTTCTTCAGCATATAGAATAATTTTCCTATCTATAAGCTGAAATTTGTCAGTAGAGTTTCTCAGTATATTGCACTCAGCTGCCGGATTACAAGATTTGTAGCAGCAAATTATCATAGCAGTGGTGAAGTCAATGGAGCAACAATAATTTACCTAATTTGACAAATTTTTGCTGAACCTTAAAATTGCAATATATCCTCAGCCTGGTCTAGAAAGAAATTAAAGCTCTCCATTTCTAAAAGTCTGCTGAAGTTCCTACTCTGACTCCTGATTAACTCATTTCAATAAATGGAGAAAAAACACTTTAACTCACTCAAAAGGTCCTGTAAGTGCTAGAAATGTTTGTCTTGCATAGTCACATCTAACCTCCAGGGTCAGCAGAAGAAGAACCTGTCTTTCATATGCATGAGGTGGCATGTGCGTGTCCCCCTCGCATTCCTGAGTAATATGAACCAGTGATTGTCCCAAGGGCAAAAAGGGGAAAAAAAAAAAAAAAAAGACAACCAAATTGACTCCTTTCTCCATACTCCTTTTTTTTCCCCCCTCCTTTCTCAGCACTGCTTGGATAACATGCCCCTGCAGAGTGGAGATACCAGCTGACTGACAGGTCAGCTTTCCCTGGCCAGGGGAGAGCAGCATCCAGCCAGAGGAAAGAAAGTGAGAGAGGATGTAACCAACACTTCTGTCTTGTGGAGGGGGGGGCAAAGTGGTAACAGCATGCAAAAGGAATGACTCAAGCACAAAGGTTAATCACACAGTTTCCAACGTCCATCTGTGACACACCAATAACTTTGGATCCAACACTAGCTTTCCCCTCCATACACCAAATAGCTCACCTTTATTCATCCGTCCCATTACTGTAAATTCAAAATACTTGCTGTTGTCAGCTGACGAATACAGGCCAAATATGGTGGCTGTGCTCTTCGGCTGCAGTTTGAATGTTGAGAGAAAGTACACATCATTCAGCATAGGATCACCAAGTGCTTGTTGTAAGAAGTTCGTTACCACTCTCTTGTTGGAATACGGAAGAAGATCAAAAACTGAAAAACAAAGGAGTTTCAACAGCAATTTAAATATAATAACGAACAAAGAAGAATGTAGCCTGAAGACTCCCACTTGAGATTGTACACTCTTCGCTATGTCCATATGGATACCTTAAAATGAACCTATGTCGTCCTACCTAAAATAAATAATATGAAAACAGAAATTAAAAATATTAAGATCAGCTTTAAAGATCATCTAGTCCAACCTGCCTGGTACTGGCAGGGACATCTTAACCAATCTGGTCTAGTGAAAGGTGTCCCTGCCCATAGTATTGGGGTTGGAACTAGATCATCCTTAAAGGTCCCTTCCAACCCAAATCATTCTATGATTCAGACAAGGGGTAACAGGTATAAGCTGAAAGAGGGTAGATTTAGACTAGACATTAGGAAGAAATTTTTCACTGTGAGGGTGGTGAGGCACTGGAACAGGTTGCCCGGGGAAGCTGTGGATGCCCCATCCCTGAAGGTGTTCAAGGCCAGGCTGGATGAGGCTTTGAGCAACCTGGCTCAAAGCCAGTGGAGGGTGTCTCTGCCCCTGGCAGGCGGGTTGGAACTTGACAATCTTTAAGGTCCTTTCTAACCCTAGCCATTCTATGATTCGATGATTCTATCAAAATATCATACAGACTTTGTTGGGACTGATCATCTTTTAGCAACTCTTTTTATAAGGTATTATTGATAAGCTACTAATACAGAAATATCTAGTCTTCACATTGAGGTACTCAAGCTTTTTAACCTGTTTCTGCTTTCATAAATTCAGATGATTGTGTTCACACTTCAATTAGACTGAGGATCCAGCATCAAAATTTCCAGTGCACTTATCCTAAGAACCATTTTGACGGCATTTGCAGGGCACCAATTAAAATGCTAAAAAGCCAGGTAAGCAATATGATGTTCATAACCTCTTTCTCACTTCACTGACTTCTCAGAAGATATGTTATATAAATAAGACTCATCTTTCCCTTCTGGCACAGATAGCAAAGAAAGAGAGGCCTGACAAAAAAAATAACCCTGAAGGCATAGTGAAAGCTGTTTCACATTTTTATTTTAATTTTTGCATAATGCATCAGCAAAGAGCCCAACATTATACTCGTACATATTTCAGCTATCCCCCTTACAGCACTGAAACAACAAACTGGGGTTTTCCTCAATGTTCCTAAATATCAGTGTTTCCAAACTCAATAAACCATTCCACTAGGTTTCTTGATAATCTCCTATTTCAATGCACTGCTATTAAAGTAGTCTATATATTGTACCTTTACAATAAGGTCTGACAAATGACTATGCAAAAGTGTTATTTAAATATAAGGGCATATTTAGCCATTGTATACCACTGCCACTCCACAGCTCTGTCATAGCTGGGCTGTATTCTTCTCCCACACCAGCACAATACTGTAGAGCTGCCACCAGAGAAGAGCCCCCACACCAGGTAGAAAGCAAAGGCACATAACAGTACATTGTGCCTTACCTTGGTTCAAACCCATAGCTGTACAACGACGTTTAGTTTCCTAGGCCAAAAAATGGTGGACGTTTGCAGATGAGTCTTTTCTAGCCAGCACAACCTCAAAGCTGCCTTCATCGACTACAGTGACCATCCTACTGATCCAGTGTTTCCATTTGCTATAAGCAGGATGAGACTAAAGAGCGCTCAGAGGACAATCACATGGGCACACAAACCTATCCAGGGCCATGTGAGAAGCCCTGTTCTCTTATGTTGGAGCCTGGGTTCATGCTGCCTCCATTGCCCATTCTAGAGCATCCATTCATCAAGACACTAATGTCATTTACAAAACAGAAAAATGAAGATTTTTTTTTTCCCTTCATCTCATGAAACCCTCAAAATACAGATCATCGCTTAATTCTACACTTGGACTGGGTCCAAGGATCCCATGACTCTACTGAGAGTTTTCAGGACACAACAAAAAAAAAAAAAAATCAGGTTCTTCGTTTGCATGCACTTATAACAGTGTTGTTAAACAACTAAAAAACACATATCTGAAATTGACCTGGTCAAAGGACTTCTCCTTCATTCAGTTCAGATTTACAGCGTCCCAAGACAACCACTGTTCCCACTGAAACCAGTGACCCAGACAGCAGAGCCAAAAGGCCGGGTACTTCATCATGTTTAGTGCACAGAAAGCAAAGCAATTGCCCAAGTAAGAGACTGAAATGCAACTCACTACTCTGTACAACAGCATTTTGCTGGTAATAATAATTCATAAAATATAGCTGTGACTTCCGCTGGAGAACCGCAATATGGTACTGAAGTCTTCAACAGCACAAAATATAGCTAAACATTTTGAGCAGTCCTCCTAGGTCTATTGTCTGATTTTATATAAATTCCTGTGAGACTAATTAATCTCTGCTAGAGTCAAACGTTTAAAAGCACAGGAGAAATATTACGAAAGTCATGACTAAGCACTGGCAAACGTGTTTAACCTTACAGAAAACATTTGTTAAAACTTTTGAAACTTGCATATTTAAATGAATGTTCAAATTGATTTGGTAGTTGTGTTCTATAAAGCACATTGCCTCATCCAGCTCCTTCAGCACCATGTTATCAAACCCCCTCTTGGGAAATCTTCACTGACCAGCAAGCATATAGATGCAGTATGCAACTAGATCCATCCTTTAGCACAAGTTACACACATGATAGCAAAAGTGGCTACCAGAAGAGCAACAGTTATGCAAACTCATCTTACATCCTTGGAAGAGTGGGCAGAGAGGGACAGCTTTTAGACCCTACAGAGACAATTACTTGTTTAGAATGAACAAAAAAAAGAAAAAAATCCACAAGGATTTCAGATTTCATTTTTAGAAGAAGCTCATCTTTTTTTTTGTTCCTCTCCCTGGAAAGGCAGACTTGAACACAAATGGACTGAAAAGGACTGCCAAAGCTGAAAGGCACAAACAGCTGGTTTCAATTGTGCAGTGAGAGTGAGGACTCGGGCATGCCTCTGAGCGCGAGTGTGCATACCCACCAGGCTAAACTAAGCGCACTTGTGCGACAGACCAGGAATTCTCTGCCCTGCCTGCTTTCTGCGGTTTTCAGAAGGGAGCTGCTCACCCTCCTATGAAAATGCTAACAAAGGGATCAGCTACACCTTGAGACAGTGGCAAACCACTCTTTGGAGATCCGACCAAAAACACCAAGCCTAGCTCTTCAGATGGGAGCTAAAAGACATGACAGGAAGCCCTAAGAGGAGGCACGGAGGCATTAAATTAATGGCACAGGAGACAACAGAGATTAAAAGACCGTTTCTTTCCCTCACCAGGTTTTTGAGACCCTCCACGGTTCCTCTCCCATCACTGCCAACCACAATAACCATAAATGTAAACACTACTCCACTGCTGCTTAGCACTTTTCAAGATAATTAATGATGGCTCAGACACCTGACATGAAACCCTAGCCCCACTGGAATGATTTCTGACTGACTGTCAGAAGGTGAAAATTTCACATGCTGAGAGTGGGGTCTTTCCCTGGCCACCACCCCAACAAGCTGTAAATCTGCCTCTATTTTTTAAAATATGGCAATACCCTGCTTCTCAATATGACATTTTTCTGAAATGTTTTTACATCAAGAAGGACTTTAATAAAGGCTTTTGGAAATGTGGTGAAATTATTCTGATTGGCTATCTTTTAGATCTGCTTAAATAAGGAATAACCGATTAAAACGTGAAACATCACTTGTAAGACAACGCAGGGGGTTAAAAATGCAGAGAGAACCAGGAGCAGCTTTAAGGCTCCCGGAGCGGCCCCAAGTTAAACCAACTGCTGCACTCAGTAGCTGAGCTGGTTCCAGTCACACGCTGCTACTGGAGAGCGATACCAGTCACTTTATGCATGCTCTATACGGCTCCTGTCTTACTATGTGCATAATACTGCCAAAGTAATGCTGGATTTAGAAGGTACCTGTTTTCCTGTGCACTTTACAAACAGAGTTTTCTCGGCAAGTCTTCATAGCTTAGCAATTCACTTCTCCTTTTATGAGAACCTGCAGCTGCAGACTTCAACATCCCTACTAGCACCCCTACAAAAGGGGGCGACTTTTTGCTGCTTTTAGGTGGAGGTGGCTAGTGGAGCGGCTATACCGCGACCTCCG
>NW_010125226.1:0-3587 GCF_000699245.1 Pterocles gutturalis
TTCATGTTACCTCTTTAATTGCCTCCTCCATCCCCAGGAGAGGGGAGGATGAGCAAGAGGTTGTTGTGGTGTTTTGCTAGCCAGAGAGTCAAAAACATAACAGTAATATTCTACAGATATGCAGGCAATAGTAGCAAAACCTTAATGAATATTACAGCAGCCATAATCCTACATTATTTTCTTGCATTTGGGATGAAATGTAAAGGTAATAGATATATTCTCCAGTCATTAAAATGGAAAATAAAATACCTATTCAGTAACTCAAAATGCCTTCTAAAACAATATAATATTAATTGAATAATTAATAACGATAAATTAAAATAGATATTTTTTTACAATCCTGACAAAATTATAAAATTACTTTGTGAGACAGGCTTCAAGATTAAGTGTCAAATGAATAGTACAAGATGCAACAAACAGAGAGCTGTTCTACAGTTATTCCTACATTTTGTAATACAAGTATGGAAATAATCCCCATAGCTATTGAATTTTGGACAAAAATCAAGAATATTAGAGTGGTCTGAAAAGAGAAAATAAAAGTAACAGTAGGACAGAGTGTATTTGGAATGTTTTCTGTAAGCTGTCAAAGAACTCATTTATCTTGTGATATGACATGCAATAATGAGAAATATTTGCATGGCAAATTGCTTCATTAAAAGTAAGAGTGAACACTATTAAATCTACCTGTAAGGCTAAGCTAGTGTGTGCATGAAAATGAGGGAGAAGATGATGGTATAGAAAGCCTTGACTAGAATTTTAGGCGCCATTCAAAGCTGTAATACTATTTGGAATGCTTGAAGTTCACATATGCTGTACACTCTCCTTTTAACACCCCCATCTGTTGTCTCCAAATAGGTAGTCATTTATTGCTTTATTATACAATGAATAAATGAGCAGCACTCCATCTCCTTCCTATTGGCTCTGCAACTGTGAGTTGAATCCAAGATTTCTGTTATCCATTCTTTCACACCAAACTGCTTCTGAGTGTAAGTGAATGGGTAATTTCTTTCATTCCAATGCATGTGGACTCAAAGTCTGTGTAGAATGAACCTAAGAAGGTTCTTTCTATATGTGGTACATCATTACAAGAAAGAGGCAGGTTCCTTTAAACACCAGTCAGCAATACTGGTGTTGCTCAGACATTCTGGAGCAATGGACTTCAGGGTGGACCAGGCTCTGCAGAAGCACAATATGCTTATAGAAACTGTTTCCACATGTAACACGATGAACATGTCTTTTCTCTGCTGTTTATAGAGGATAACAAACAGATGGTGTTTCATATTTTTAATTGATAATGTTGATGTTCTGTTATACACCTTCTTTTTTAGTAGGTACAAACCCCAAATCTCTCAATTTTGTCTTTTTTTTTTTTTTATCAGATAAATACTGTAGTCATCCTTCTGCCTTCAGATTTTTGTCTTTTGTGGTTTTTTGTTTTGATTTGGTTTGGTTTTTTAACTTATGGAACACAAAAACATCATTTCCCTATTTTCTGCTTCTGTAGCCAAACTCAATGTGTCCTGTAGGAATACTATCTCTTATTTTTTTTGTTAACTGTAGATATTGGCTGATAATGTGTTGTTATGGTTTAATTGTAGCTGACATAAGCACCACACAGCCACTTGCTCCGCACCCCTCGGGAATGGGGGATAGAATCAGAGGAAAAAGGTAAGAAAACTTGGGGTTTGAGAAAAGAACAGTATAATAATGGAAATAAAATAAAATAAAATAAAATAGAATACTACTACTACTGTTACTACTGCTGAATTGTAATGAAAAGGAAAACAACAAAAACAAACCCCAAGAGAAACAAGTGATGCAACTCCTCACCACCCACCCACTGATGCCAAGCCAGTCCCCGAGCAGCAGCTGCACCCCCTGGCCTACTCCCTTGGCTTATATACTGAGCATGATGTTTTATGCTATGGAATACCCACTTTGGGCAGTTTGGGAGAGCTGTCCTGTCTATGTCTTCTCCAACTTCTTGTAGAGGATTAGCTGAGAGGGCAGGGTCAGTATGAGAAACTGAAAAGGTCCTTGGCTTAATGTAAGTATTGCTTGGCAACAACTAAAACATCAGTGTGTGGTCAACATTGTTCGCAGGACAAATCTAGAACATAGCCTCATACTAGCTACTATGAAGAAAATTAACTTTATTCAAGCCAGAACCAGCACATGTGTATCTTGTAAAACTTTGCATTCCATTGCAATTCATATATGTTTACCAAACACCACAGAAAGGCTCTATAAATAAATTTGAATAAATTTACAACAGAAACTGATGTCAGCTGATATTAATGATGTGTGGAACATAATTTTTGCTTATAAAAAGCTTTAAAAAATATGACTGATTTCTACTATTCTGGATTGCAAAGGCTGAGTGTTTGAAGGGAATCCTTTGTCTGAAAGAGTCTAGCATATCTGCTCCTCTGTCTTTGGTACCCACTAAATTTTTATATTGTGTTGATAACAATGTAAGGACAAAATCTTCGTTTTCCATTAAGTGGAAAGATGTGTATCAAATAAATTTAAAACTTCAGCCGCTCCACACAGCTTTTCACTATTGTAAGCTCATTTTTTACATATCTATCAGCCACTGTCCTGGGAGGGACCTTGAAGTATAGACCCTTGCCTCCCTTCCCTTCCCTTCCCTTCCCTTCCCTTCCCTTCCCTTCCCTTCCCTTCCCTTCCCTTCCCTTCTCTTTTCTTTTCTTTTCTTTTCTTTTCTTTTCTTTCTCTGAAGAAAAGCAATATTTTGGACAATTACCAGTCCTGAAGTATGTAGAAAATATTATGGAATTATATGTCATTTTACCTTCTCACTAAAACTAAAGGAGTTCACCATGATTTCTGCAAGTGTACAAAATATAAAAGGATTTAATAATTTATAAACTTTTGTTATCCACTGGAAATACTTTTTTTAAGTGGTAAGCAATTATTAATTCCTTTATTATTCTCTGAGAAGCATCATGTTGAATTTAAGTTATCATGGACGTTGATAGAATAAGTAATTCCATGTCAGTGCCTTTGTAAAGTGGCTAGACTTGTATTAGTATTCATGCTAACTTTTTTCCTTTCTTCTGATTAAAATAAATTTAGCTGATGGTACACCTGGAGAAATTGTGCATATGTGTGGTTGTATGTGTAGGTGGGGAATATGCCAGAATTTGGAAAAGGAATGGATTCAGGACAGAGTCTGCCTGTGCTTGTATTTGCCTGTATGTGTGGTCTGGAGAAAGTGGGTGTGTGTGGGGATGTGAATAAAGGAACATAATATAAGTAAAGACTATGTGTGTGTAGGAGGTAAAAAAGGACGGAATATGAGGTAAAAAAAAAAGGATTTCAGGATTTAATTATGCTGATACATCTATATATCAGTTCACAAGGACGTTGATCTTGAGAGATCCTTTAATCTTCCTAATTGCTTCCTCAACCACGAATTACATATTAGCAGCAAAGCACAAGCATGTCCTGAAACTGCTAAATTGCCTAGATCAGAAATGGTTTGAACAAAGGCACTAATATTCCTTTTCTGCCCCAGCTGCACCCATCTCTGTTAGATATTCATAGAATCATTAAGGTTGGAA
>NW_010125227.1:0-21166 GCF_000699245.1 Pterocles gutturalis
ATCTATATATACATATATTTATATATAAAAAAATATATTTGCTTCATTCCTGGCTAAAATATTCAACTATTTACCCAGGATTGATTCATTTTGATGCAATTTGTAGCAAACACTTGGACTTCTGAGAACTTCTTAAAAACTCAGTAGTATTTACAAACTTTTTTGTAGCTCAGTACTTGTGGAGTTTGTAATTTCTTCTGGGATCTCTGGTGGAATTTGTACATTCTGCCAGATAAACTGCTTTGAAGCTCTAATTTCCTCGAAGCTTACTATTATGGAAATTGAATGAACTGTATATAAGGTCTGGTATTGATGCCACCCATGTAAATTTTATAGCCATGTTTGAATACAATGAAATTAATCCTGACTTGTTTTCATACCTGTGAAATAATAGCCAGGCATTTAATTGTGCAATCTTTGCAGCAATTAATTATTTCATCACATCTTGCTATAAGCAAGAAGGAAGTCAGGGAAGGAAGGACTGTGTTGCATTTTCTCTTATACTTGCAAACACAGCAATTAGTAGAGACAGAGGCTCATGAATAAATAAAAATTTACTGATAGTCTCTCATCTATATGTGTTTAAGAACCTTTTATAATTTGAAGGAGGCAATTGATTTGGACCAATTAAGAGTCTGTGTTATGACTACCTCTGAAATGTTTGCAATGATCTTCCAGCTCCACTCCAATGTGCAAAGCGATTAACCACCATTTAAATGCTATTTGCTTACATTCCAAACACTTGGCTACATCTCAGTAACCTCACCTAAACAAACACTTTTTTTTCCTTTGTGTTATGACTTCTCAGAGAAGGAGAGAAAGAGAACGACTCAGTTTTCTGAAGAAAAGCAGTGCATGGAGGTTAGTACCTCCTGTGACAGTAATCTATGGCTGTTGCCCTTCCACTGAGCTTTCACATTCCCTGGTGAGATCCTGGGACTCCAGGTGTGGCTGTAGTCTGCTGGGAAGAGATGAAAATGCTTTTCCTTGCATTTTGGGTCCAATCCAGGTGGCAGAGCTCCCACGTCAGGCATGATGTGGCAGCTAACAATGTCCTGCAGCCACTTACCTACCTCAGCATCTTGGCCAGTGAGGGAGTTCAGGACACGTTTAGCTCTTTGCTGTTAAAAGTGTAATTTAGGCATGCACTTCAGTGTTTTGTTAATCAGGATTGGATTTCATTGCAGGCTTTGCTAAACTAGTGCCTGAGATCTTTTGGTTGTTGTTGGTAAGACATTGACTATAAGCTATGTGACGGAGGCCCAGTTCTTTGAGCCTCTTGTCATGCTCCCTCCCAAATGACTAAAGGGAGTAGCAAATGTTCAGATTTCTCTAGGACTGGGATTTTAATCTTTCTTTTTGTTTATTAGATGTTTGCAAGTCTATGTAAATGCAATAAGCATAGGACTATACCATAATGGTTGAAAACATAAATATTTAAGATGCTCATACTGTAGAAGACATTTGTTATGGTGGTGGAATTGCAGTCAATTTTTATTTCAATACAGACTGTCTAGAAACCAATGACATGTTGAGGATAGATGTTTATCTTACACTCCATAGATTGCCCCAAACTAATACCTTAAAGTGAGCTGTTTGCTAGATAAATCTTCTTTATCATCTGTTTGTTTTGACAATGTTACTCTTTTCATCTTCAAAGCTCCACCTGTCTGTCCTCTATTAAATTTACCAGTGGAAAAGAAATCAATAATCTATTACTCTCCTGATGACCCCTTTGTCACATTAGAAGGAAATGAATGTTTGCCTGGGTACATAAGGGGCTGAGGGGTGTGTGCATTTGAGATTTCAAAACTGCCAGGTGCCAGCTGAGTGTCACTTGCACCACATATGCAACCTACAACTCACCCTTTATGGAAAAACCTGCATACTGGCGGCACTGTGAAAGTGAGAAAAAACAGTGGTAGTAACCAGTGCCTTACTTTTTCTTTACCTGCAGGACTGTGGTGGGCATCTTTGGCAGTTGCTAATAAAAAAAGCATAGTTTTCCCACAAGACTTTCCCTTTGGTTGTTTTCTGTCCCTTCCTTCTCCCTTGTCAGTACCCTTTGCTCCCTCCCACAGCTTCCACTTTGACTAAGCAAACCCCAAAGCTCTGCCCACATCTCAGCTCTCCAGAAATGAGTGCCCGCTGCTGCAGGGCAGAGGAGCTGCTGTGCAGCTTCTTTCTTGCACTATCATCTCATGACTGGGGCAGGGGGGATGTCAAGTGGTACAACTGAAAACTAGACTGGGGAAACAACTATTGCAGTCTTCACACTTTCCCTTCCTCCCTCGCTAAACCTACTCTTTCTGACTCAGCAACAGTGAGAACCAGATCCTCCCCATAACTGAGTATATAAATACACTTTTTTTGCCTCTATCCAACACACAGGGCAGTGGGATATAGAATGAAAATGTTTCAGATACTGCAAGCTTCCTATGGACTCTTTCCTATGTAATCCAAAGCACTGAGTCTGTAGATAAGAGACAAGCCTGCTGGGATCATGGTAAAAAAAATCCTGTTTATGCTGCTGTTCACTGCCGTACCTTAGAGAACCTTAACAGATCATGTACTTGCAAATAATGTTTATTCCATGGAGAAAACTTAAAAAAACCTCACCAATTATTATCCACAATGAGATTACTTAACTAGCTCTGGGTATAATTAAATGATTTTTGGATTTTAAAAAAAAAAAAAAAAAGGATCAAAAGGATCTGCTGTTTTTGCCTGCTCAGATGACATAAAGGACGTAAAACTGTGGAAATTTACCAGCAAAAAAAAGTCAGAAGTTCACTCAGCTAGAGATATCAGAGACATGCCAAAACCAAAAGCTGATATCCAGTGCCCCTCACTGAATTCAAATAAATAAGACTTCTCCTAATTTCAGCTAATCCAGTTAAGTATGTTGATCCAAACAATCCTACCAGGCATCTTCCACTGTGCACCATGTCCGTAACTCCCATTTAGGTCAATGTCTGCATTTACTGTCTTTATTGAGATGTTCCTCCATCTGCAGCCCAGACCAGACCCTCCCACTGGACCCTCACTAAGGTCCTCTGATTTAGGTGTAGCTGGGATGTGCCTGCCAGAGCATGTGGGACCATGCGGGCAACTTTTTGTCTCACATGTTCCTGCTCAGCACTTTTTTACCTAACATGCAAGCTGCAGGCGATCCACAAGATTGCTGTGTGGGTGGAAGGCAAACCAGACGTGGATATAAACGCGGACACCACGCTTTAGTGTTGCACAGACACCACTAATGAGACTTGAAGGCACCCACTAAGGCCAAGTGAAGAATAGCTACTCATTCCAATGACTACATTTCTAATGAATAAATAATATTTGGCCAGAAAAGGAGAAAGAGCTTGGCTGAGTTTCAAGCCTTGTTGTTTGGACTAAGGCTTGAATTCCTACAACAATAATTATTCAGAGAATGTGAAATAGCTTTTATAGGACATGCTAAAACACAGTGAACTGAGAACAAAAATGGGCTGCTAAGCTAGTCAACCAGGTAACTGGGCAACCTGCTCCAAAGCTGTGGTCTGGGTATGGGTTTGGGACTGGATGTCCTGACCTCAGCAGGTGCCCTAACAATAGCATAATGGCTTTTCTAGAGGAGGGAGGAACATCTCTCTTTCTCTTTGGCATTTTAACCAGAAATTCTATCCTACCATGGAAACCTTTCTTATAAAAATTTCATCAAAACTGGCATATTCCCAAGAAAAGCCTCCATTTCAACAAACTAGCATTTTCCAATTATAAACTGTGTTTCTGGAAAATACCCAAATGAGTCTACTGCTTGGCACCTGTTTAAGTTGCTAAATATTGAATAAAGTGGTTCACATTACCATGGAACATCATAGCATTTTTCACTATATGATGCTTGGAAAAAAGGCAGCTGTATCAGAGGGGACTTTTTGCTGGGAGTCTCTCTTTTGTAGCACCAAAGAGCACTCTGAGCAGGGTAAAAGCTCAGGGGTGATCAGACCGTTAAGCATGTGGGACTCCCACTGCATGATCAAAACCCTCAGGATTTGGTTGCCCAAGATTAAGCAATGGCACTAATACCTGGCCAAACTATATCTGTCCCTTTCTGCTCTCAATTCCGCACAACCCTTGACATCTTTCTTCACACCCCCTTGCGATGAACTGTACTAAGGAATCTAAACTTGTTTTAGAAAAAACCCAACATGTTTCTGTGAAAGTGGGCTTCGTCCACCATAGTTTCTCAGATGGTTCTGCTCATGCGGCTGAGAATGTCCAGCAACAGGTCAGGAACAAATGCATGTGTGAAAAGTGGCAAAGGAGACTTACGGAGGCCTTGTGATTGGAGGCAACCAGCAAGTCTTGGGGTAGAAGACAAAAGATAAAAAGTGTGACATTGCTCCTGCCTCAAATAAGCATTTGATGTAAAGATCTGTTTTAGCATCTTCTTGCAGGCTTGATTCAAAACCCACCAATGTCCACAAAAGTCCCTTTTACTGACTTCAGGAGTTCTGGTCTCTAAAGTTATTCTGTTTTCTAGCCTATCAGTAAGAGCCAAACAAAATTATGTTTGCTTTTGTTAGGATAGAAATAGCAAATCCCTAAGGATATTTTTTTGTTTTCTTCAGAGATCTTGAATATTTTGTACCCAGATGTAAACCTCAATGGTGAGATTCATTCTAACTTTATGCATTTAATGTCTTTACACAACTAATGATTGGGCATGATTCATCTCAGCTACTTGAAGTGTCTACTTTGGGAGGAGATGAAAGGCACCTCAGGCAACATAGATGCTGTTGATTACCTCCCATCTGACCATTACAGCTGAAACCTCTTCCAAGTGTTGGAAGAGGAAAACAACATCTCTTCACCGGCACATTAACATTTGTGCCAGGGACCTCTTAACAAGTTTCTTAGTGACTCAGATGGCACAGCTTTGAAGGGGTGAGGCATGGCTAGTCTGAAATGGTTATTTTCTATCTGTCTATGCACACATATACACACAGAGCTATTTAAAAAACATACATGCAGGACGTCCATTTTCTTCCACAATCTGTAGACTCTCCACTACACAGACTTAACTCCTTGATGCCTGACACCCTGTAGGGCCACTTATGTGACTGCAAAGTGGATGCTTACTCCTGTTGTGAGTTTTACATCTGCTTAACACAGCTGTGAACAGTCACTTTTTTTACAGAGTGACAGAGAACCGAGTCTTCAAGAGTTTTATTCTCTTTGACTGCAGATTTTTTCTCCCCTCAGTGCACAGCTACAGTGAGGAATTTCCAGCAGTCAATCAAAATGTGCATTTAACTCAATGAAAATCTGAGAAGAGAAACATTCCCACTGACAGCAAAACCTGTGACTAACTCAGGGCAGATCTGACAAAATCATCAAGAAACCATGAGATACTTAAATATAGGTGAATTTCTTTCCTCCTCTCTCCCATTTCAACAGCTACAAATTAAATGTGAATGGTTTGAAAAAAAATAATCCTGTATGACATTTATTGTCTGTAGGGCAGTTGGAGGCCAAGGTTTCCTATTTATTCCCACAGCATATGGAAGACAAGCAATGGCGCAGCAGGGCATGGTGCTGTGGAAAGACCCCCTGCCATTTCCAGCTGGTACCCTGGATCAATGTAAATTCATTGACCTCTCACTATGGCTGTTAATGTAACTTCTAGTGATGTGGGTTCCTATTCACTGGAAATGGGACTCTTCTCTTCAGGGCAGCATATTCTGTAGCGTTAGGATACCCCACTGAGCAAGAAATAAATGAATGGCTCTTCCATAGTTTGTTCTCTCTCTCTCCCTTCTGGTGGGATAATTATAGCTTTAAATTACTGTTATTACCTTGATGACCTGTTGCTCAGTGAGGAGAATAATGTGAGGGGATTTATGTCGGTACTGGTGAACAGCAAGTGTCCAGTCCACCTCAGATGCTGGAGGCTGCAGAGGCATGGTTTGGCTGTTGATAAAGCCCACCTGCTGGTGGACTTTCATGGTGGGAAAGTTTCTCCTTCTCTTGGAAGTTTTCAGAGACATCCCAAAAAGCAAAAGTTGAGGTAGATAATATAAGCTTTTTTCTGCTCAAATAGGATAAACACTGAACAGCTCAACTCCTATTTAGGAACTTTACCACAGAAACCGACAGGATTTAGGGGTGCTGGAAGGATGGAAATTTTTTTCCAAGTTTTGCCATTATGTTTAAATTTGGGCCAATATTCATAAGTAAACCAATAAAGCAAATGCAGAGCAGCATGTCTGCAGAGAGCTGTGAGGCTGAGAAAATCCTTGTGCTCTTCTGTACCAAGGAAACACCATAAGAAGGTAAAAAGCATCGCAAAAGGTCATTGAAGAGAAGGCAAGGTTGGGGTTCATGTCACCTGAATTTGAATGTGGCACTTGTCTGATGCTACACAGAGGTCAACAACTGGGTTAGTCCTTGTGTCTTGACAGGTTTACTTTCCAGCTTTGATGCTTATTCCCAGATGCAATGAACTGCCCTGTGGAAATTCCCATTTCTCTCCATTAACTACAGAGATAAGCTAAACAATTCAGCCACAGACATCTACACTGAAGCCCCGATACTAGCCAAGGTAGCATTTAATATACCAAGTGAGCTAGCAGAAGAATCAGCTTACAGAGATGGGAACAGGATCTAAATTAACACTGTTAGCACCAACTCCTCAACATGACTGTGCCGCCACTTTCAAAGTAGACATCACTTTTCACTGCAAGAACTTGATGCAGAAAAATGCACCACTCTTGCACCTGAAACCTCACAGTAGCTCCCTGCAGCGGTGTGTGGGTAATATATCAAATGCAGGAAAAGCTGGAGTCTGTAGGGCTCCCAGAGACAAGTGCGGAGTCACTTTCTGCCTATCGCTTTCTGCAAAGACTTTAAACCAGGTTAATGGTTGACGTATTTCTGGCTAGAAATGTGTAGCTGTTGAGTCACTGCTGTCAGGGCTAACTCTCAATCTGAGGGAAGGTTTCTTGGGAAGGATGTCCTTGTTAGTAATTACTGAAAAACCTCAGTCTCAGAAAAAAAAAAAAATTAAAAAAATCTAATTTCTGTAGGGACAGCAGGGGTTAAACACACATGTGGATATTTCTTTGTCACACTTCTTTCTTTGTGACTCTATTTTTTCCTGCCCTTTCCAAGGCTCCCTTGGGAAGGACTGGATGCATTTTCCTTGGAAGTCAAGGCAGAAACCTGAAAGTATGAGCATAAAATGAAAAGCTCTTTACTCAAAGGATTAGTTCAAAGTGAGAGTGAGTGGTGTACATTCTAAACATATAAATATCAATGAAACCTCTCTCATATGACTTGATACGCAGTTGTATGCCATCTATCAAAGGTGATAAAGAGACAGATAAAGTGAGAAGAAAAACCCTTAAGTTGAATAAAGCAAAAGTCATAGATCAAACCTTATTAACGCCTGTCACAACACCCACCTCAGAGGAAGAAATTAGCACCTCCTGACACAAATCCCATGTGTACAAAAAGCAAGTAATGCACACAAAAAGGCACAAACAGGAATGAATATTAAAGCAATCATTCAAAGGGTGGATTCATCTCCTGCTCCTAACTATGCACGAAGCAAAAAATAAAACGCCTATAGAGAAATTTTATAAGCAGAAATGCATCTGGGTACACCAGGGACTAGAGTCAAAGCGTGAAGAACAGATGAAGAAGAATTCAGTTTGATCAAATGTGGATGGATAAATGTCAGTGAACTGAGAAATAATGAATACATAGATGAGCAATGGGGCTAAACACTCATTTAAAACTCATCACCTGTTTAGAACGAAAACCAATCCTTTTAAAATACCAACAAAAAGCAGGAGGGTGAAGCCAGAGCAGTGACAAATATTGCTGTGACAGAAAGCACCTGCAGGACTCTGGTTGGATAGAGATAACAGAGGTAAATAACTTTAAAGTAATGAATTTAAGGGATGTGTGTGTTTGATTTTCTCTCTCCTTCAGTACATGTCAAAAGGACTGGAGTTTGCAATCACGTTGATGGAAATGAAAAGACCAGAGCAGAGCTAGGGAAAAGGAAAATTGTTTTGTGTCTAATTTACTGTGAGGTGAGGGAAAACATAGTGATGAGCCACATAGTCTCATTTCACTGTTTTGCCACTCTGTACAGTTGCACTAGCAATAATCTGTTAACATTTGGTGTCTATAAATATACCACTGCCCCTTGCTGGCAGCAATGAACAAGTCTCTGAAATCCTCCAGATCTCTAAGAGGACTTCTCCAGGGGCATCCCACCTCTGCTGGTCACCCCACTTTGGTTGGTTTTATAGCTCCCGATGTAATCACAAATCAATAATCGTCTATTGAGTCTGGGGACCTGACAGCTACTGGGAATCTGCTTTCCTAGCTTATTGTGGATGTGTTTGCTGGGAGCTTCCCTCACGCAGGGCTCGGTTGCTCCTGGCCATGTGAGGCCAAGTATGGGTGCATGTATGTGTATCTAGAAAGGGAAGGCTGGTACTGTACTTTTTACTGACAGAGTTGCAGATGCTGCAGCCTACTCACTCTCTCCCTTCCTCTCTTATACTCCTACACCCATCAGGAGCTGAAAATACTCCAGAGACTGCAATAACCTACACTGGCTGGGAATGGTGCCAAAGTGGCTGTTGGCGGAGAGTTGCTGGAGTCTGCTTCAGCGTGGCCTTTTGTACCCTCTCCACAACCCTCCTAAACCCTGGGGGATTAGTACCCCTCTGAGCCCCATTATGCCATCCATCAAAGAGCTCCCCACATGAGGGAAAATCTCAGCTGGCCATGGAGAGCTGGAAGCTGGGCAGCACAAAGACCTTCGTTCACTCCCCAGTGGAGGCTCTTAATTTTCAGACTCGTTGACTGCATATATACACAGTACGAAATGCTCAAAGTGACTGCTTCCTGGGATTAGGAATTAAAACAAACAAGTAAACAGAGAAGCAATGTTAGCCTGCTTCAGCTCTACTATTAAAAACAGTTTTATGACCTGAAAATTACACGCCAACTGATTTTGGCAGTGGTCTCTCAACTAATCTGCTCTGTGCATACATGCATCTGTCTTCTTACTTACAGCATTAGCTGTCACCACGGGACTCTGTCTTTATTTTTCTTCAACAGATTTTTAGTGGGTTCTTCAGCCCTAAAAATAAACAAGATCTCCTGGGGCATATGTTTGTCTCCTCAGCTCCCATGTGCAGGTTGCTGCATGATTAGTATGGAGATTTATATCCCAGAGCACTGTACAGACATGCCATGTAGCAGAATGGAAGTGGAAGCCAGCAGATGAATTATGGAAGTTGCTGGGTGTTTGCAGGAAAAGGAACCCTGTCTTACATAGAAACATGGCTACTGATCTTGCTTATCCTTTTGCATTTCATACTGAAATGGTTGGTCTGTTGTGGGGTACAGCACCTTCTACACTGGGAGTCCCCTGGCAGCTGGGGTCTCAGGACCAGCTCTGTGGCAAAACTTGGTGAAAAATTAACTGACCTGAGTCACTTTGTGTGCACCAGTCTCAAATATGGAAACTCATTCCTTCTTACAGCACTTTTAGTCCCCTCAGACTGTTGAACCCTTTGGACCTGCAGAACTCAGAGCATTTAGGAAGAGGCTATGAACCCTACTTCAACAACTGAGCCCAGCTGATGGATTTAGAGGGTTTATTTTTTTTTTAATTACTCCACTTGGAGAGCTAGCCTACATGAGGAGCTCTGAATCACAGAATCACAAAAAAAATCTAGGCTGGAGGAAATCTCTGGAGATCATCTGATCCAAACTTTTGTTGAAATCCAGTCTTAGATTGGGTGAATATTTACAATGAGGAAGACTCCACTGATTCTTTGGGCAACCTATTCCAGTGTTTAATTCTAGTCATAGTGAAGCATATTTTTTGTATCAAAGTGGAATTTCTCTTAAAGACATTTGTGCCCATTGCCTCTTGTGCTGTCACTGTTCATCCTCGTGAAGAAAGTACCTTCATCTTCTCTACCTTTAGGTACCGGAAGATTGTGGTTAGGTTCCCCCTAGCCTTCCCTTCTCGAGGTTGAACAGACCTTCAATCTTTCTTCATATATCAAGTTCTCCAACTCTCTGATCACTCTGGTGACCTGGACTGTCTCCTATTTTTTAGCAGCTCCAAGACAAACTGCGTTTTTAATTTCTGTACTCATCTTGGCACTTACCGGCCATGTTGGGTCACGCACAAAATGCAGCCATGCATAAGTATGCCATAGGAAATGATCTGTCTCCTTTACAGAGCCTGAGGCACCTCGGCAATGGTTCTGTAGGAAGTTTCTTTGGCTGTAGAGCCTGCTGTAAGTCTGTAGGGATCAATCCTGTACTCAGGTCTCTGAGGCTGCCAGGCTAGTACACAGTTCATCTGTGCTAAACATACTTACAGACACACACGCACACCTGAAGTCCCTCTTTCAGAAAGCTGGTTTAACTGATCTGTTTGCAATGCTTAGGCCATATGGTTCTGATTATTTATATAGATAAGCATGTGTATTTTTCTCTGCCTAAAAATAACCAGATTTAGGGAAGGAAGATGCTTTTGTATAAATTATTTAAAAATGGGAAAGCTGCTAATCCCTTGAGAAAACCCTCACTAGTGCTGTATGCAGTGCCAGGAAGCCCCTGAGAGGACAGGGTGTGGGGTCTGGCCACTCAACCCTGCTTCAGCCATGTCCTTTTACACCCTCAGTGTGACCACCCCGGCTGCTCCCTCTTGAGTTAGTGCACATTCCTGCAGAACAGCTGATGAAAGGCAGCTGCAGGGCAAATATAACTCATGGCCTTCTGTGTTGTGGCTTCTTTTCTCCCTTTAAGCTCCTAGTTTTTAACAATCACCCTCAAACTCTCATGGAATGAGGCTCTAGTGAGGTTGGAAGGCTGAATGGAAACATCTGTGACTGCTCACAGTCTAAATTGCCACGGTGGATGTTGCTCTAAAGTGCCCAGCAGCCTTGGGCAGGATGAGCAACTGGGATGTATGTGGTGCAGAATCTCAGGTCTCAGTTGGGTGGGTCTATCTAAGGTCTAAACTGGGTTGGATGACGGGCCCCCAGATATGTTTGAAGAACATGCACCACTCTCTTCTTTTCCTCCTCCTTCTTTGTCTGCTTTGAGGCTGGTGTCTTAAACAGGGCAAAGTATTACCCAAGGCTCCTTGGAGCCCCCATGTTCACCCTTCATTTGTCCCATCCTTGGCTGGCTATGCTGCCTCTTGGCATAAGCAAGGAAGGCAGCTAGGCCATGGTTGCCTTTTAACTGGGGTTGTTTATTGTTCTTGGCAGTCGATTGTCCTAGAAACTGTGTCCTCCAACTGTACCTATGCCTACTGAGGGATTTCATGAGGTTAAACACACCAACACTTGACAAGGGCTCAGATGCAAGTGTGAACATGATGGAAAATATGCATACCGTTCACTCTAGCACAAATAAACATTAAACTTTGACTTTCTACTCAGTTACGGCATCATTTCTTGTGACATTCTTCACAGAACAGTGTTGCCTTTTTGCTGATGCTGAGCAAAAAATCATCTTTACAAGATTTATATAGAACTCTCTCTAACAAGGACTTTCTATGGCACAATTCACAATTTCCGTTCACCCTGTTCCATCCCCAGTCTCATCCTGTAAGAAAGTGTTTCTTGAGGGTAAAATTGTGAGGGGACCATCTATTTCTGTCTCATTACAGTTACATTTCTCATTACATTGTTCCTCATTCCCCTAAATGTTTTCTTTCTGACTCTCAGCATTGGACAATCTCTTTCATGACAGTGGAGGAGATCTGACATTTAGCTGAGCTTTGCATTGGTTATTTGGGTGTAACATTGCAGGGAATGGTTATTATTAATATCATAATTTTCTGAAGTTGTTGTGGGAATGTGAAAAGTCATAATGCTGCATCCCAGCTCCTCTGCTGTGGTAAGCACTGGTCTGGCAGACTACTGACTCATGCTAGCTCCTCCCAGTTTCACAGAAGATCCAGACTTGTATCCCATCCAGGGCTTCAGGTCTTGCATGCTTTTGTAGCTGTCACTGCTGCACTCAGGGACCACCTCTCCATTCCATCCTCCCAACACTTCTGTGATGCAGGGAAAAATAATTATGCCCGTGATGTACATGGGGACCTAAAACATATGTAGACTGTATAATTTGCCTTCAATTCCACACTGGAAGTCTGTGGGAGGTCAAGAGCTTAGCTCAAATTCCCCCCTTGGAAGCAAGCAGTCTCACCGCTGGATGACCTCTTCATCTCTACAGCTACCTCTTTCAAGCCTACAGGGACCTCATCTTTTGCTTCTGTTTCTCAATCAGTGCTTTCACAGCAGAGCTCCGGCTCGGAGCTTTGCTCTGGGCTGCCTTACAGAGCACTGACCTGGCACTTGGTTAAGGAGATGACTGCCAAGCAAGCGGGGTCCAAAGCCTCTCAGCAGCCTGGTGGATGCCAGCCAACCTCAGCCACGTGGCACCTTCTTCCTGCACTTTGGGAGCAGGGAGAGTGGATTAGCCTTCCCACCTTGCCTTCAGGTGGCCAGCAATATGGAAGTGATCTCACTCATGTCTCATGAGAGACCAGACCGCCTTGTGCATCCCATCAGAGCTCCCTGGTTTCAGGTCCAGGAGAGGAACTGCTGTACCCTACCATTGGGGGATATACATTCATAACAACCATTAATACAGTGCACAGGAGTTTTGAGATAAAAATCTCAGAATGTGGCTTGATCTATGGCAGAAGATACCAAGAAGTGTTGTGTCAGGATCCCCTGCTCATTCAAAACAGAGTGACAGGTGAAACCGTTCCACTTGCCACCTTCTCTTTCTCTGAATGGCTCTGTGATTAGTTACTGATAGGTAGTCAGGGAAAGAAATTTCTCCTCTGCTGAACAACAGCTAGACTCTGTTTTCATGCTAGTGGCAGAACTGGTCTTATTGTTTGAAATCCTTCAAGGATCTCCACTAACTCGTAGCAACAGTGAATTCCAGAGATCCAGCCCTCAGCCCTGACCCATTTCTCCAACACAAGGACTATCACTGGAAGTTCTCCTGGGACAGTTTAAAAAAGTTCCAAACAAAAACCAAGCCTTCAAAGCAATGTGTTGCAGGGATATATTCAATGTCACAAGAGACAAGTATTCTCTCTGTGGTAGTCTAACTGAAAGTCATTCTGGAGCAGAGAACACCACAAAAATAATTAAAGATATTCCTTTGACATGACCTCTTAGTTACTTTCTTCCATGACAAGCAATTCCTAATTGTTAGAATTCATCTTTTATTTTGTCATTGCAGTTGATTTCAAGGGCTAAGAAAAGTAAGGAATTTTCCTCCAGGCAAAGAAAGGTAGCTGGAGATTTACACATGTTTTCAGTGGAAGTACACTAAATCCGTATGTCTACATTTGGAAGCATTCTCTGTTGTTTTTGGACACAAAAATAATGAAGTTAAGCTTTCTGGTTTACAAAAAAATAAAGTCTAATGGAAGGAAATCAGTCCACAGAGCCAATTTTGGATTTTCTCTTTCTTTTTTTTTTTTTTTTTAAGATTTAAAGAACTTCGAAAGGTAGGTTAACTCCAGCCCAGAGGAGATGAAAAACCTGAAAAATTCTTATTCCACTTCCAACTAACTAGGAAAATAGGGCTGCCTCGTTTCAGGTTTGTTCCCGATACGTTTCCCAAATTCTTCTTTTCTCATATATTTTGGGATATTTTTCTTGCTTGAATGTATTTCTTTGTAGAAGTGTTAAAGCTTATCACTAGGTTCAAAAGTAGTATGGGATCCTGCTGACCCTAGACAAGCCTCAATAGCTTTACTTAAAAACTTCTGTTTAAGGGTTAGTCAGCTGCAGGGTCTGCAGGCTGGGAAGAAAATGCATGCAGAAGAATTTTTCAGAAAATACACCAACAAGTCAGGGTAGAGCTGAATTTAAGTTCTGTGAAATGAAGATTCAGACCCATAGAAATGTTTCCGTATTTAAGCATTCCAATGAAAACAATTTTGATTGGAATTATTCCCTCGCTGGGTTTGTAAGCCAAACACTGCATCATTTTGCTAGGAAAGAAAAGCCAGATTTGTTAGCTTCCAGTAAGTTTCACAGTCTATTTCCATTCTTTATGTGGAGTGAAATACAGAAAGCAAGTATGGAAAGACAAAAATTGAAATGCAAATTAAGTTTTAAAAATTATTTGCTGTGAGCAACATAGAAATGTAAATGCACTGAAAAATATGATCTCAGGGTTGAACATTTCCCTGCTTAATTTCAAATCACAGAGGAATTTTTGGACTTTCAAATTTCATTTTACGGCTGATGTTTGCAATGCTCTCCCAGGTGCATAATACAAAGGAGTGTTAATTATTTAACAATGTGTACAGGCAGTCCGTGGGAATGGGGAAAGTGGGAAATAAGCAAGATGAGTGGAAAGAAACAAAGAGAGCAACCTAATGTAAATAATGAAACTTGTAAAGCTCTGTCCTAAAAAAACTTCAGGATCACCATAGCAACAGAAGACAGGAGCGTGGCATGGGCAGCATCTCCATCCCCCTCAAAGACAGCTGCTGCTGAAGGGAAGTGAGCCTCTCAGATGAGCTTTGCAGAGGATTTTTTTTGGGATCCTTTGCCTAGAAGGTTGGAATCTATTCCCTTAGATTCAGTTGCCTTCCAGGAGATGCATAAATGTCCCTTCTGGCACTCACTCCTTTTCTTTGGCAGAGCTTGGACCCTTCCCAAACAGTGACTGATTCCTGGAATAGTGCTGTCTATGCCAGTCCTGAGGAATGATTTTTCATACCTACTGCAGGTTTAAATCCAAAATAGACCTTCACAGCATGTAGTTTCTATACTTAAACCATAAATATCATATCAATGCCCTCTCTCAGACCTAGACTACAGCTAAACTAGAGTTTGGGGAACCAAATCAGAGACGACTGGAGAAGGTGAGGTTCCAGCAATGCTACAAGACCTGCAGTGGCAGGAATTGATTTTAGGAGTTGCACCAGGATGTTATTTGTGTGTCTATATGGGTCTTGAAAGCCAGCTCTGTAGATGATAACATTGTAAATCACCATGGTAATGAAGGATTTTCCATTTAAACAATTCTACAGGTTAGTGCAGCTTCCACTGGAATTGCCAGGGGCTGGGTTTTTGTCTTCAGTGGAAGAAAGTCTACATCTTTATTGCTTCAGAGCATTTTTTTTTCATACATGCTAGAGCTTGGGAGAATTAAATAATTCATATACCAAGTTGAAATAAAAAATAATCAGTGAGGGGGGCTTAAAAGTCACAGTACATAAGAAAAGATGGATCATTATAGCTTATTATAAAGCTCCCCTTATAGCCAAGCCTTGGAGTTCAGTGCCATAACATAACGAAGCCAGTGAAACTGTAATTAAACTCTGCTTCCCCAGCCCCTTGAAATTCAGATGGGAAAAATGCAGGAAGGGGATATGATTCAAAAGATGATGGGAGGGAATGGTAATAGTACAGAGTCAAAGAAGGGTCATTGTGAAACACACCTTGGGGACAGCAGGTGTGGTAATAAATTAACTGTATATACTTCTTCAAGGCAGGGCAAAAGAGACGCAGAGGAATTCCAAGGAAGAGTGAATTGCACACGGCAGAACCTGCCAAGCAATAACCTGCTGATTTAGGGTCCATTCTTGGAGGTGCTCCATGTTCAAAATGTCTACAGACAACTGAAGAAACATGTCCAGACTTGTTTGTGCACAACAAACTGTCCTGGTTTCAGATGGGATAGAGCTAATATCTGTGCCAGTGCCTTTCCAGTATGGTGCATTGATCTACCAGTGACTGAGGAGGCTCACCACAGCCAATGCACAGCATTGAAACACAAGATGCCATTGGAGGAGTTTTGCATCTATCTCCTTCCATACATACATCGAAATAATTGCAGTGCCACCTAACATATTCAGTGGCTCATGGCTGTAGACCTGGCCTCCTCTTCTGCAAAATGGCTCTTGGAGAACGTCCGTAGCCTGCCTTCCCCAGCTAATCCAGGCAGGAGGGGCTTTCATCCCTTTCCCTCCCTTATCATGGAGGGTAACTGAAGGGATCAAGGTTTTGAGGTACAGTAAAGCTCACTCTGCCCTCCTGTGTGCCCACTTCCTGGGAGAGAGGAGCACAGAAACCTGATGGTGAGGACACTTACAGAGACTTAAGACTGCAGTAGTCTGATGTTTTTACCCAAGACTCAGATAGACTCGATGCACACAAATAGGCTTATTACTGCTCATTTCATCCTCCTCCAATGTTTTATAAACTAGGTATTGAAAATCAATGTATGAATTGCACCATTTTGAAAATTGTGTGGAGAACCCCCTGAGCAATCAGGAGAAACCCAATCCAGCGTCAGTAATTGCTGAACAGACAGTTTTATGGATACAGCCTTAAGGCTTTGGAACAAAAGAAAATATTTTACTGGTAGTAGTTGCTGCACTTGAATGTTAATCACCCCAGACTATGAAGTTTTGTTGACATTTGCAGGCTCTGAAATTAGATGACCTAGATTCTGCATCTCCTTTTTCTCATTTCAGAAGTCCAGATTTGAGAAGCAGATCCCTGTGACATTTTAATGATCTGCAATTTACACAAAAAAAATGGGAGGCTGAATAGACAGCTTTTGACAATACATTTTCTAGTAGGAAGTTTTACTGTGCACTCCTTTTGATCCTGTATCCACATGCTGCAAATGTATGAAGTTTTGTGTATGCAAAGATGGTAGGATCGAATCTTAAGCAGAAATAAGAATGTTTTTCCATCTCTTCTCCTCCAGTGTATGTTGTTTATATAGACGCCACAGTACACTCCGATATAAAGATTGCCTTCCACTTGTTGACATTTACAAAATACATGTCAGCTGAACTGAGGGAAAGTGGGTAATTTGCCTGTCTGGGTTTCTGGAAATAATGACTTTTATAGTGAAACAAACTCAGCTAACCTTCTCTAAGAGCTACATTTTGCTTTAGGTCTGAAACATCAGTAGTTTGATTCAGTTCTCTTTGAGAAAAAGATTATTTAACATTTTTGTCCAGTCTCTCCCTGCTGAAGGATGTAAGGGGCTACGGGAAGACATAAAACCTCTTTAGTTAATGGTTTTTACATGGCAATTAATGGGATTGGTGGCCTTGCTTTCTCTGTACAAGTTTAATTCACTACCAAGGTTTGGTAGAGAAATCAATGATCATAACATGCCTTGGATATTCCAGCCTGAAGCAGAAGAGTCTTTGCCTGTAAGGCATAGAAGAATTATGTGCTTGTGGAACAGCTGATCATCTTCGTATGTGTCAGGAGTGAAAATTACTTCCTTGACATGCAGATCCAAGCCATAGCAGAGCACATCCTATCACAGAAATGGAGATAATGTGAGGACAGGGAGTAAGAAACAGTTTGGAAAAGGAGAGAAAAGGAATGATGTCTCTATGTGGTTAGATAGAGGAGAACAATATATACAAACTAACTGGAGTACAGGTTAAAAAAAAAGGGAAAGAAAAAAACTTCTGTCCAGCTGAAACCGGGATACCCAGAAAGTAGCTAGGATTGTCCAAAAGAGGAGAAAAGTCTTAGGAAAATTGAGAAGGTGTCCTGCAAGGGGAAAATTAGAATAGTCCAGCTACCTCCCAGGAGGAAGAGAGGAAGTTTTTATCAACTACAGATGAGATCCTGTGGTATGGAGGGACAGTCCTCTGGCAGCGATCTGCGTGGGAACTGGTGACATCATAGAAAACTTAATTGCACAGATACTGGGAGACATTGCAAATGGGAGGAGAGTTGTTTCTCAGCAGCAGAGAAGCAAGATCCTGGGGAAGATAGGTGAGCAATGCTAGGAGGATCCTTTCAGTTCTGTAATGTTGGAAAAGAAGACACTTTTCATCACAGCTTGTATTTTCATTGTGGGGCTGTATATGATTCCATGTCAGAGACAATGCTTGAATGCTTACAGATTTGAAATACTAAAGTGGAAGATATTTAGCAGTTACCACTTCTGCTCAGCTTCTATTGGACAAAACAACTGTCTTCTTCTTATACTTCTGTTTGCAATGTGGGAACATAAATGACAAATCTTAATAAACACGGTAAATTGTTTATCTGAATACTCTTGAAGGTCCATAGGATCATGATCCTCCAAACACAAGAAAGTTGGGTTTTTTTGGGAAAAAAAGGCAACCCTTAGGAAAAAGCACCTTTGAAGCACAAGCATTTCCCAAATATAAAGAACAGGAAAGAAACGGGAGTTAACAACCATGAATGCAAGTTACAAGTTTAAAACATAAGTGGTTGATAGAAAAAGCTAAAGAAAGAGTGGAATAGCAACAATCGACAGGATTACAGACAATAAGAGCAAACATTTTAGGAGAGGAAAAAGCTAAGGTCAGGTATACATAATTTACTAGATAGAGATGTAAAATCATGTAATTAGTAAATGTAAAATCATAAATAGTAATGTAAAAATGTTCAGCAGATATTTCTGTTCTGTATTTGAAGGACACAAAGCAAAGAAGAAAACCCCAACCTGGGTGATGTTGTGGATGAAAAAGAATTTTTGCCATCCACATTGAAAGAAGCTATGAAGCGGCATTTAATAACAGACTTCTTCAAATAAACAAATCAAGAAAATAACTTACATTCAAGAGTCGAATAGGGCTGAGGCAAGAATTATCCTAAACTTCTGTTAAGAGTTGGTAATTCATCCTGGTAAATAAGGCCACTCCATATAATCAGGAAACACTCCTGCAATTCCTATAGTTAGAGAGAAAAGGGATAAACCAGAGAAGATCAATCAGCCTGATGTTCTTTATGGATCGGAAAGTGGGGCAGCAAATTCAGGACTCTGCCAATGAAGAGTTAGAGGTTAAGAAGGTAATTGATGCCAGGCAAAATGGTTTTAATGGAAGGTACATCTTGTTAAACAAGTCTGTTATCTCTTTTTGATAAGATTATAAGTTTGGATGATTAAGACAGCTGTGCCGAGGTGGTACCTTTGAATTTTTCCAAGGCTCTTTACTTAATACTGCCTGACACACTGATTAAATCTTACATTGGAAGGAGTCAACAGGGTACAAAATAGATGGGTGAAAAACTGGCTCACTGACAGACCTTGAAATGAGGTTGTTAATGTAGCTGTTCCTGAGTGAGGCCATTAATACAGGACTTATCTGGACACCAGCTCTTGGTCTGATGTCATATCATGTTTTCATCACTGATATAACAGGTGAGAATAAATATTTGCTGGTTAACACACTTGTGAGAAAGTTGATTGGAAATGTCTGCTTTCATCTAGAAAATTGGCCTAATCAAGGTACAAGGACAGGAAGGAAAGAAAGCAAATGTCTCTACAGGGGTTATATGAAAAAAGAGAGGATGTTTGTTGAGGAGTGATACTTTCTTTGGACACAATATTGAGTGGTTCATTAAGAAAATATTGCATCCAGTTGTCCTTCCAGACAGATATGGAAATAACAGAAAAAGTCCAGGAGAAACTGAAACACTAACTAGGAGCTAGGAAGTAAGCCTTCCTTTGGAAGAATTAAAGAGCATGATTTATTCAGGTTATTCAAGAGAAAGTGGGAATGAGGGGTTTGGTCCTCTCTGTGTCCCTGGAGGTTGTTAGGAACAGATGTCACATACCTCAGCAGTTTAGGTAAAGCTGAAACCTTCCTGGAGCAAGGTGGACCAAGAGACCTCTCAGAGTCCCTCCCAGCCTTTTCCTCCATGCTATCATGACGTGATAGATTATAAATTAGAAAAAAAGTGGCAATGTCCTAGTTGTGAGATTAATTAAACACTGGAGCAGCTACCAGCAAAGGTGCTGAACTTGCCCTTTCTTGAAGTCTTTACAAGATTAACTGTCTCTATTAAACACATATGTAGTCCATTTTTTTGGGAAGAATGAATGCAGTGGCCTGTGCCACATTGCAGGATCCTGGTGGCCTGCTGCCTCCTGGCCTTGCAACCTGTTCATCTATAGAATGGGAATATTTCTGTCAACATATCTTTTCTTAAAACTCTATGCATCTTCTTCCCTGACTGACTTTTTGCAAAAACAAAAGACATAATGTCGGAATTGAATCCTCTGTGTTTAACTGAAGGGTGAGTAGGCTAGGGCTCAGCGCTGTGCGGTGAGGAGGAGCTGCAGACAAACTGCTCTCTGCACGTTGCAGCCTCTCCCTGCCCCTGCAATGGGCTGCCGCAGAGAACCACGCCCAGCAGTTATGGTTTCCCATTTCTCATGCCCATTTCTGCAACAAGGGCTTATCTCTGCAATAAGAAGAAAAGCCAGTCATCCTTGGTAAAGTTCCAAGAAGCCAAGTGTTTTAGAAGAAAATTAATACGCCTTTGGTCTGAGCAGTCATGCAATTATTGTAATACAGTCTTGTTTCATAGTTATAATTTACTACGTTCATGTTTATGAAGCAGACTGGAAGTGAAGTGCACACTTTTATTACCTTGCAGAACCCAATGATCAGAAATATTTTCACAGTCTAGCTCCAAGAAATAATTATCTGTTTTTGTTTTGTTTGTAAATAACTCAATCCTAAATTGTTTTTATTTTTGAATCAAAGAACTTTCTCTTCTTGTGCTTCACTTTTTCAATTGATATGCCACAATGTGTCATCCTATAATAATTCAGTAATATGGCAAGGCTAGACTGTAGCTCTAAGAAAAATGTATGGCAGATTTGGATAATGTCACAAATTGTGATGCGGAGGATACAATAAATAAAATTCACCTTCTCTTCAAAGACTGTTTTGCGAGATTTCCTCATAGGAACTCCCTAGTCTGAAATATTACTGTGGGTACTGATAATAATTTAAAGGACTAGCAGCCTAGGAGGGACCATTTTCTTTTCAATGCATTTCTACTTAGCCCTTCTGACTCAGAGAGAAAAGCTAGAAATGTTATATTGTCGTCAGTCTTTTTGCCTTACTTTTTTTTCTGTCCTTGAATCAACAAACAGATGATACAGCACAGGGCTGATGAGTTAATGAAGCTTTTTTGAAAGAATGGGTACTGTCGAATCAGTGTGCATGCTCATTTTGTTTTCGGAATTCATTATGAGGTCTCTAAAGGCAACTTCTGATTTGTTACTCCAGGAATAATTATTAGAAGTATTAAGGCTCTTGGTATCTAGTTTCCTGCTG
>NW_010125227.1:21197-96644 GCF_000699245.1 Pterocles gutturalis
TATAGTAAACATCTTAAAGAAAAGTTGATAGCTCAGTCTATTGTATGCTACAAACCCTCATTCCCATTGATTTCAGTGGGAGCAGGGTAGCATCAGTTAAAAAAAAAGGATGTTAGGAGCCATCTAAATAGGAATTAGAAACCTAAATACTTTGTTATAGCAGGGGCTTGGGGAGTAATAAGATGGATTTCTGTTATACGCTGGGAACTCACCGGCAGGAAATAACTAAGGAGAATAAAGACTTGTGTGTAACAGTCAGATAAAAGCTGAGCATGAACCACAAAAATTATTCAGCTGTAAAGAAGGCAAAGGCAGTCCTAGAGTGTCTCAAGGAAAGTATTTCCAGCAGGGAAGCTTTATGTTGTGCTGCATCCTGCACAGTTCTCATCACCCATTTGAAAATAAAGATGAGTTTGTATTGCAGGAGTCACAGAGAGAGGTCATGGTGGTCAGAGCAGGGTAGGGCGAGTTCATCATTTGAAAAGAGTCTAACTGAGCTGGGAGCTCGTCTGGTCTTGCAGAATGAAGAGTGAGAAGGGATGTGGCTGTCGGCTATAAATATGCCAATGTGTGAACACCAGGGAATAAATTAATTTAAGAGTTACAACTAGAAGAATAGTTAGGTACCAACAGCTTATGGGTAAATCTGGTCTGGAAGTCAGAAGAATGTTTCTAATTGTTGTGATAGTGAGATTCTGGAAGACCGCCACTAGCAGTAATGAGGATGGAAATCCCTTCTCCTGTTATTTCTTTTTTTTAGGTTGAAACGTGATCAGCTTAAAAACTGAACTCCATGATGTGGCAGCTGGGGTTGAGACTTGACCCAGGAGATCCTTCCAGTATCCTGTTCCTAGGGGATGTTCAGGATTGTTTAAACAGAGGATTGTCTTCCTCTGTGTCTCAAGGAGGCAGGGATTTACAGTGGGGGTTATTTCCTGCCGATATTTTGTATGTGTCAAGAAGACCCTGGATCACAACAAAGCCTGCCACCATCTCCAGTGTGCCTGGACCAGGGAGATCTCCCATTTTTCTGGGGTACAAAGTCATCCCTGAGGATGACAAAGGAACACTCAGGAATATAAGTAGAGGTCATTGCCATTTTTTAAAATCTCTACAAAGATGATGCTGCAAGAAGTAGGACAAGCAAACAAAATATAAGGATAAAGACAGTTCTTTTGCAAGATATAGGAAAAAATAAATCTGTCCTGCATGTCCCTTTGGGGCCATTTATCTTGTAAAAAACTGGTGTTTTCTCTCACTACTTATTACTGCTCATTCCTGAAATAAGAAATAGTGACTCTAGAGCCCAAGGTGACATAAAACTTTGTGTGCATTCAAACAGTCTCATGGCTATGATTCTGTCTTGCTGGTTTTGTTCTGTCACTTTGGGAACATGTCACAGAGTGGTCAAGTCAACTCTGGCTCCCGGGCTGGCTTACTCAGCTTGAGAGACCTGTGTGTGCCCCAAGGGAGGCTGCTTATATTTTAACGAACTGAATATAGATCATGAAATCTCATAATTTCCACCGAGCCTTCCAGTGCTTAGACTTGTACAACTTAGGTGCCTGTCAAATGAGTCTTCAGGCAGATTTGGGAATGACCTTGAGAGATGGACAGTACTGGAGCACCACTGAATGAACAGCATTTTCCATTTCAGTATGTTTAGAATCACAGAATCATAGCGTGGTTTGAGTTGAAAGAGACCTTAAAGATCATCTAGTTCTAGTGGGATATTGAGCTGTTGACCGCAAGTCTTTGAGTGTGACCATCCAGCCAGTTCGTTATCCACTTCAATTTAGAGACAAGGATGTCATGTGGAACAGTGTCAAATGCTTTGCACAAGTCCAGGTAGATGACATCAGTTTCTCTTCCCTTATCCACCAATGCTGTGACCCTGTTGTAGAAGACCATTATTAATGGTTGATCATATGATTGGACAAGTATCCACTAGGGATACAATGAGCCTGGACGCTTGAATTGTATTTTAAAGAAACAAATATCCCATTTTATTCTAGTATTGTTTCTTAAGTGACATCCAGGGGGACCTTGGGCAAACTGGGTTCAATGTGCTAGATTCTGTAGGTATGCAATGTATGAAGCAGGAGTCAGGCTCAAAGGCTCTCATGATCAAAGCAATAAAAATGTGGAAGTGCGACAGAGATGCTGAAACTTGGTAGTTAGTCTATTCTATGAGGCTCGCTTCAGTGTTGTAAGAATTCCCTACTGCCCGTGCAGATCCTAGGAAATGAGTCCTGATCTGCCTTGTTTATCACTCCCCTCTGTTTCAGATGTCAGAGTACCTGCTATGGCTGAAGTCAGACATCATTTGCACCTGCACGTGACTCTGAATGGGGATGTAGTTGAAGAGAGATAAAAATAGGATTCATCTCACCCTGCTTTAGACACCTACACTGTAGAGTGCTGCCAACCAGAGAGACAACCTCTGCTCCTTTCAGTCAGTGAAGAGATACAGCATCTTTAGCGCATGTCATGCCAAAATAGAGGCCTAAAGCAGACCAGACAAAACTCTCCCTGAAAGTGCCCATTCGCTTCTGTTCACTGCAAAGGGAGTCCAGATGTTGATGCCTGTGTGGGGGTGTCCTCCTTTTCTTCAGGCAAACTGTGTGCTGTGGCAGGGATGTATCCAGACTTGGTTTGTTCCTTGATAGCAGATGCATTTTGCCTTAATTCCTTATAACTGACAGATTTTTGTAACAAGGTGATCACTCACTCACGTGACCTGGAAGAGATGGAATACAGCTTCTCTGCGTACTAATGAAACCAGAAAAATCAGACGCACTGAAACAGACTAGAAATACAGAACAAAAAGTAACAAAATAAGTGTCAGAAAAATGCTAGTTGCCCTCATATGGTTTGTGGAAAATAGTTTGAGCACACACATTCCAATGATGGGGGACATGTAATTTGTCAGTTTGATATTATCAACAAATAAAGCAAATCAGAATTGCAGTTAAAGACTGAAGAGGTAATTGAAGCTCTTTGTAGATCTTAAGGCTTTGCTGTAATTTTGCTGGGCATATTGCATTAAGTTCTAACTACTGGAAATTAGAAAGCATTCAGGAGAGCAATAAAAATGATTAGGGGCCTGAAATAACTGACCTAGGAAGAAAAGATGAAGTAGATTAAAGTGCATCCTTGAAAAGATGAAATGATGAGCTAATTGCTCCACACAGGGCTCCACATGTGGTTTTCCACACCACCCAGAGCTTCAAAGTACCACAGTGTAGGTGAATGTCAGTTCTGATATGTTAATGATGTAAAAATCCAATTTAATCCCGAGTCACAAGCTTTATTAATTTCTGATGCCTTCTGACCCTGAAATGCAGTTTCTATAACCACAAATCCAAGGGCTGGAAAATTCCTCTGAATTTTCTTCAGCTGCTTCTTTTTCAAGTACTCAGTGCCCTTCTCTTATGACAGACACTCAGATCATGTTGGTGAAACACAATGCTTTAAAAATCTTTATGCAACACTGGCACAAATGGTTTTTCTCTCTTCAAGGGCCCTTGGGCAAACTTTCTGTGTATGTCAATAGAAATTCAGTGAATAGATTGAAGTGAAAATATCGTCCTGAGCAAAGAAACTTTTTTTCAAAACTCCAAATTTGTCACTGCTTTATTTTGAGGTTTAATTGCCACCTAGAGCATTTGGATGCCAACAAAAGTCAAAGAATTAATCTGTAAATATTTCACTAATACCAGTGGAAAGAGCCTCTAAGAATAAACAGTAGAGGACAAAAGGCTCGGGCTGAACATCAAACTTATGTCTGAAAATGCCGACAATCCAGTGAATTAATTTTGTGCTTGATGGTATTGTCCTGAGCATTGACTAACCCACAGTGAATCAAACTAGCGGATTGTCATGGTGCACACTTCCCCCATGGGCAGTAGAAAAGTGCACCGATAAACAGACTATTTTTGTGGAGGGTGAGTAGCGTAGGGTCAAGAACTTGAAGCTGACTCTGAACTCTTTGAAGCAGGAATTATTATCCACAACAGCTAGCTGTTATAAATAAACGAAACCACATCAAAGCTGCCGAGGTTACGTAAGGATCCTAACATACCCTTGGCTTTCCAGAACCCACAGGATCAGGACTGAGCAGACCTGAGCCAAAGTTACAAGTGCAAACTCAGGCTGCTCTGAATGGTCATGTGGTGTTTAATAATGATGCAGGAAAATGAAATAAATTAGGATCCAGTTCACTGGCATGTTGAAACCCACCTGTAACGTAAATCGAATTCAGATGAACTCTTTTGCATGTACTTGTGTCACTGTGGAATTCATAAGATTTAAGCAAGAGTCATTTTGCAGAGTAAGCTTATGGTTAAGTGCTCTCTGAAATAGAGACGCTTTCCTGGAGCACAATTGAAATCAGAAAGAGAAAATGTTACGACTGAAAAGAAACACTGTGATAAAATAATTCAATCTTCTCTCTACCAGATGCTATAAGATGTCACCCATGGGATCCTGCGTCACATATATACTTCTGTGGAGAGCGGGAATGTAATTTTCTTTTTGATTTAAAGATCTGCTGTGATGGAGCTCTGTTCTTGAGTTAGTTATGCCACTGACTAGTTATGCTGTCAGAGCATTAAAAAGTGCTATTTCAGCAGTTGTTAATCACTTTGATTATTAAAAAAATGAAACTATTACAAAACCCCAGAGCCTTTTAGGGACAAATATGTGGGGTAAGAGGAATTGTTTCAGCAGAGCCCTTTAACCTATCCCTCCCTCCCACTTCTTCTCTGTTCACACCTTTTAAAATCATTAACTCCTTAGACCTGGATCTGTTCCTCTTGCTTTGGACCTAAATCATCCAATGTGCTGAGGCCATCATATTAGTAACAGGTGATATCAGTGTCCAAGGCTCAGTGTCACAGCTTTAAATCAGGAAAGCACCCTAGGAGAGGAATAATATAACAGAACGTTAACTAATGGAATATCAAGTCTTCTGAGCTCCCAGTAAGAGCTACCAAATATTTGACAGCTTTACTCTAAATGTGATCCACGTTGTACCTGTTCCACATGTCTGCTCTGTGGAAAGCATGGGCTGCCAGGTTTCTCCCAGGTAGGTGAAATACAATTTCATTCTATACAAGTGAGATCAAAGAATCTAAGCCATCCAAGGAGCGTGCTGCAACACTGCATGCTAAGTGCCCACAGTTTTTCACAACCTGCCAGCCAGATATCGTTTGCCTGTGCACACACTCACGCCAAGGAGTCATTAAGGAGGCAGGTGGAGGGATAATTCTCTACCAGATCATTCTTTCATTCTCCAGGGGTGACAAATTTGCAGGTAGTATCAGCCGATTAGCTCTGTTCTGCAGTATCCAGTGTCAAGCATACTGATAGCAGTCAAAAAACCAGCACGTCACTGTAGTTCAGCATCTTTAAAATGGCACCGTCCTGCAGTCCTATGGCACTGAATAACAATGAATTCCTCTAGAGGAGAAATAATAGAGAGTCCTTGTATTAATGTTACCCCTGAGCTGGCTGTTCTGCACTGTGTGTGCGCGATGGACCTACTTCTGTTCCTTCCTGTCTTATTTTTTCCTTTGGAAGAGGACGTGGTGAAACCCTGTCACCTATGAAGCTGGTGGGGAGTTTGCCAGGATGGTCTGCAAAGTTTTGGGAGTGGGTGAAACAATAACCCAGTTCTATTAACTGTGTCTTTGCAGGTGCACTTCTGAAAGAGATTGGCTTAAACAAGTGTACCAGGTATCAAAGTGTCACTGCCAACATCAAGTGTGTTTGAAAAGTGACCTTACCACAGCATCAGCTGGGAGAGCTGAGAATGGCCTGGGTGACTCATGTGGTGCCTTGGAAAAGCTCAGCAAGTAATTTTTAAGATGACAGAGTGACTCAGCTTCACACATCACCTCTCCCCCTTCAAATGTCCCCAGAAATTAAAATAATTGTAAAACATCAGTGTGGTTTTCCTAGGTTAACATTTTTTCTCTTCACACACAGAAGAAATCTTTAAACTGAATGTGATAAAATGTGACTGTCAGTTACTGAGATGTTATTTTATTTGACACTCTGTTCCATCTCCTCTGTTCCTTTCCTGCCCTGTCTTGCCTTTTAACTTTATTTTCTCACTGGTTTTCTCCTTTGATTCTTTCCCTGCTCCTCTTTAAACTCTTCCCAAAGTAAAGATTGAACACAAAAGGTCTGAGTTCTAATCCAACATTTAAAATCACCAAGCTAACAAGAAAATGTTCTGTGAATACATTAGAAATATAAAGAAGGAAAAGATAATGCATAGTGGCCCACCATTTAATGGGAAGAACAAAAAAAAAAAAAAAAAAAAAAAAGGGTTATTGCAGAGAAGGCTGAAAATAATTGCCATTTTTGCTTCATTTTTCTCCCAAAAATAGATTACTTATGCCTAGACAGATGACAAAATTAATTTTAAAAACGAGATTGAAATGCAAATGAGATCAGGGAGTGAACCAAAAGTCAATGGTTATTTATATAAAATAGACGTGTTCAGCTCAGCAGGGCCTGATAAAATTGAGCAGATTTAAGGAACCAGCTGAGGCAGCTCTGAATTGTTGGTGATTATCTCTGAGAACTCAGCAATGGCACTGTGGTCCCAGCGGACTGAAGGAAAGTGTACATCATATCAGGGATTTCGAGATCAGCTAGTTTAACTTTGTTTCCCAGGTAGGTACCAGAAAAGATTATTAAGTAGTCAATTTCTGCAGGTTTGTAGAATAATAAAAAGTTGTTTAAAAAGCAATGAGCGTATGTCAATAACAAACTGGGACAAACTAATTTAATTTCCTTTATTGAAAGAGAATTGGAAAATTGTGTGGACACAGCAGATGGGATCTGTTTAGTAAATTATAGAACCAGCTTTAGTGATCCTATTGATGATCTCCCTATCAACAGTAGCACATAAACCAGGAGAATACATTTAGATCCCTGACAGACAATGTTCACTGGGACAGGAGTCGGGCAGGACAAATAATGGGTTGTATTAGTCTGTACTCCTTCATTTCAACCTCTTCATTTTCCATTAAGAGGGTCCAAGGTTAGAGACCAGGGTCTAAATTATGTCAGTGGATCTAAATACAGGTTGAGGAGCCATGGAGAAAGAGTGGATTTTCACAGTGAAAGAGGGGTTCAGTGAGGCACAGTCTGGGCTCCTGTGCTGGTCATTGTTTTTGTGAGTGATTTTCATGATGAAGAGGCAACATTCTCAGGACAGCTGAAGAGAACCCTGGACAGAAGTTGGCTGTAAGCTCTTGGTGGAAGATAAGCCTTGAAAATAGTCTTGATGAATTGGAGAGGATGTCTGAAACCAGTCAGATGAAGTTCAGTGAAAGTCAGAAGATAAGTAGTATACTTTGGGAAGAAAAATGGACGAATACAAAGTGGCTAATGCTTGCATTAGTACAGCAATGGCCAAAAAAAGTAGGGTGAGTATAGTAGATCACAAACTGAATCTACGTTAAAATGACATGGTGTTGTAAGGTTGAAAAATTTTATTCTGAGAGGTATAGAGCAAGGTTTTGGACGTAAGACTGAAGAGGTATGAGTTCCAGAATAATTTTTTAAAAAGATATAGGCAAAATCAAAAGAATCCAGATGAAATCCACAGAAACAAATGAAGTTTGAAAAAGCTGGAGAAAGTGTGTTTGTTGATCTAGAAAAGAGAAGGTTAAGTCATGGTCTGTCAGTGTGCAAATGGTGTGGTGAGGCCAACGAGAATGTCATCATTTGCAGTTGTGGTTGGATAGGAAGAAATCAGTTCACTTTGATCAATTTAATCAGCTAGGAAAAGGTAAATTACATATTAGGAAAATATTTCAAAATATGAAAGATACAAAGCACAGACAGAGTGCAGATTTTGTGGGATCTTCTTCATTGACAATTTCTGAGAGAAGAAGGACAAAAATTTTTCAGGCATGATCTAAATATAAATACCTGTCATTAGGGTAAAATGGTCTATTGTTATTCCTTCAGGTCCTATACTTCCATGCATGCCTGATCAAGTGATGAAATGAATTTACCCATCTATGCTGGCTGCATGCGTGCAAAACACTGTCAGGACGTGCTGAAGCAGGAAAGGGGATGGAGTGGCTGTGGTGCAACATCAGGAAGGAACTGACTGCTCTCTGGCTCATAGGGATAAGAACCACAGAGCCCCACTTCTTGAGACTTTTTAGATATGCCTTGCTCAGTGCAACTTGTCTCTGTAAACATCTCATTGAAGCTATTGCGTTGGGACTGAAAAAAAAGTGGTGCTGGAAGAGGTAAAACTGGAAGTTTAAAAGGGACAATAGAGAATACAGACAAATCCAAGGGATAATTTGCAGTAAGTCTTGAAGGATGAAGGAAACAGGATAGTGCAATAGAGGAGAAAGGATGAAAACAGTGGCCTTGTGGCCATGAGCTGGCAATCAAAAAGGGTACAAAAGGAGACACATGTGATGTCCATGTTTCCTCATGATGGTGATTCAGAAGTTGGTAAATTTTCAATAATGAAATAAAGTGCATCCAATCTTTCCTTAGACTTCTCCCTGGTACGCATCTTTGCCCAGAGCCCACACCTAACTTTTGGTTTCCTGATTCCCTGCATGTCTTGACTACCTGGACCTCATTTTAGAGCAAGGCTAAAATCAACTTGGAAATACTTGTCAAATATGTGTCTATGCTTAAAGCAAAACACAAATACTGTAGTCATCTCTTGAGTTCAGTATTCCAGGAAAAAGAGGTGCAGTGCTCAGGCTCTTCTGAGGGACAAGGACCCCTTTAAATACCATCATACATCCTCATTGATAACATCTAAGGTCTTGGGATGGAGGGGTCATAAGTAGGGATATAGAGATACAAAGGTTTTAAGTAATTTGTCACATGACAGGCTAAAATAGAATTTGGAACTCCTTACTCTGAGGTTTAGCTCTGGTTTTACATTTTAAACTGCTGTGAAACAGACTGCATCTGTGGTTTTCTTTTTTATAATGACTTTTCATTCTAGCACAGCATTAGTGAAAATCCTTCATGACTGAGTTCTATTGACCTAAACATATTAAAATGGTTTTTCAGTTTCATTAATTCTGGAGGTATTATTGCACTTTTACTGGTTCTTTCCTTGTAAGACTTATGCTTCAAGGCAATTTTAGAAAGTAACTTTTAATGCACTCTCTTCCATTCTTGCATAGTTTTTTTCTTTCTCTAGTGAATACTAATGCTGGCAAAGAATGCAAGGCTTGACCCAGAAACAAATTTATACAAAACCAGCTTGTACACTCTTGCTTTAAACCTAAGGGAACAATAGTCAAAGTCACTTCACTTCTATTTCCACTGTGCAGATTGATTAATTCATGTTCATGAAGTGCTATGAAAATTTTGGCTAGTGGTGCTTATATAAGTGCTAATGTTGATATTGTGAAGAATTTTTTTCCTAGTCTATTTCAATAGACGTCAGCATCAGGAGGGAAACCCAGTGAAATTAGTGGTGAACTTGCCGGTATTCTGGGACAGCTGATTATTACTGGAGAGTATTGGGCAGGAGGGTTAGATGAAGATTTGCTCAATGCTTTCATTTTTTGACTGTTATTGGCACATGACTGACACAGCCATAACAAAGGTCTGAGAGCAAGCAGCGTATCCAAGTGTTTCATGTATGCCAGTGTCTCACACAGGTAGTGTTTGGGGTAGACCTGCTGATCTTCACCTGCCATTTTGAGGTGGTGTGGAGTATCTTACAGGTTGCTTATCATGTTCATCTTTTCCTATGCATAAACACTGTGCAAAGGGCCGAACAATGTTTTTGTTAGTCTCAGAGGACTGGAATTTAAGTGAATTGCTAGGTTATGCTCATTGGGTCAAAGGAGAAGGGAAATTGTGGCAGAAGTACCTGTCCTGACAAAGACCAGGGGCTTTAGGACCCTTGAAATAAAGTGGCTTCTGCTTTCCTTTGTTCCTTTTTGTGCCTTTAGTGTGACTGGTGTCAGGTATACAGGTGTCAGAAGATGGGGTCCTCGGCCAGTGATAGTCAACATGACCATATTTGACCATAGATCAGATTCAACAAGGGTATAAATGGAGCCCTAGAAGGTGAGCTCAAGTCTGTCCTCCTTGGAGCAGCAGGTCTGCAGTCTGGGACTCTCCCCTTGGGCTGGGATGCCACCTAAGGAAACGCCTTGAGATTGAGAGCTCTCCCTTTTATTAGGGGAGTGAATGGGCGTGTTTTGGGTCATCGGCCCTAGAACTTAAGTATTCTTAAGGCAGCGTGTAGTAGTTCCTCCTAAGGCGTATTTTGAATCCGTGGATTTCTAATGTTATTGGAGTCTTAAAGCAATTTAGGTCAAAGTAGAGATAAACTTAAATTCATTATTAGTCTGTTTGAAACAAATCCTGTTTAAGTTTATCACCTCATCTAAATTTCCATGAGAGACACTCCACAATGATGACTTCATTAAGGAATCTTAGTGGGAGAGGATGGTGGAGGAGCTGGGATGTTTCTAGTGTCTGTCTTTACTTAGGGAGACCATTGTTCCTTTCTCCAAGCCATAGCCAATTTTCATGGGTATTATATTGTAAGTCTACTCAGAGCTGTAGTGTCCAGCTCTTGCAATGGTCAGCTTCAAAGACCACCCAGGCTGTGGAGCAGTGTCAGAAAACAGCATCTCCTTGGCCTCCCAGTAATGCAGGTCTGATTCGAGCAGCGCTGATTTAAAAAAAAAAAACAAACAAACCAAACAACAAGAAAGCTTCAATGCACAACATAGTTGAAAAACCCATCAATGTTTTATACACAGACATAACTCATTTATCAGACCTCACAAGTATCTCGTCTCTAAGTGCACCAGACCTTACGCACTGGGTCGTGGGATTAGGACAATATGCTGAGTTACGTGATACTTGGCCTGGGCTGCCTTCTAGTGGTATATGTTCAGCCAGTCTCCATGGTCTTCTTCAGCCAGGGGCCCTGACCCTTCTCACTTGGATATCTGTGTTAATATGTTGTCTGTTTCTTGTTTATACTGCCTGAAAAACAGTACAGTACTTGCATACAGCTGGTCCCAAACCACCCATGAAGCAGCCACAAGGACACGCGTCAGAGCACACAGACTGTCAGCTCTGACTTGTCTTACTCATTGACCATTTCATTATGCCGTGTTGCAGATTAGTTAATTGACACTGTAGTTTGTTCCCTCACTTGAAAATGTGTGTCCACCCATACCTTGGTTGTATCAAACAGAACATAACAAAGTCAGTTAAATTCAGGTATTCTGTTTCTGCTAAGCCCTAAATTGTGGGTTAAGTCCTCTCCATGTTGGACTTCTCAAACTTTAGCATCACACACAAGATCTGTGTAACCAGCTTTCCTGTTTGAGGAGTTCCCCCGATAAAGAGGTTTGCCCATTGCAAGGACTCATGCTCATTGCCACATTCACAGCCAGGACTTCTTTTAACTTCTTTTCATGGCACATCAGCAGCTGTGACACAGGCTTGTGCCCCTCTCACACTCTGTGGTGTAGGAGCGCGTCCTGCATGGTCCCCTTCACAGGAGGAGGTGAACCTGGGATGTCTGATGAAGACAGTGGCTGGGAAGTCCTGGCTGTGATGCCATGTATGTCCTACCTGTAGGGTAACGTGAGACAGAAGACAATTGTGAGCCTTATGTTTAGTATGTGAGGCTCTGCAGGTCTGTTGTAAAAGTATATGCCTTGGTACAGCAGTGTTATTGCACCTGTAATTATTGCCACCTGGTCCAAGTGAGCTGATGAAACTATCTTCTCTGACCTTATCAGCTGGTCTGACAGGAGACATGTCTTCTTCCCCAAACTTTGCTTCCCAATCCGTTCTTATATACACAACTACTTTCCTATTTATAAATGTAAAACTGCTGAACTGCTTGAGCCTCATAGACAATTCTGGCTTGTATTTTCCTTGGACATAAGTGTGTTGTCCCTCACGTAGCGTCTCCAGGAAGCTCTTTCATGTGCAATATGGAACACAAAATAAGATCATTCTGCTCTTACTATTTATCATCAAGATATAGACGTTCAAAAGGTTCTAAAATATCAGCTTTAAACTGGCCCAGTGATTATTCTGTTGCTGTAAACCAGTAATGGGGAACAAGGGACTGAAAGGAAGGAAACCATTAGAAAAAAATAATAGAATAAGCCAGTATTTCTTTATGTGAAGAAAAATGGGCTTAGGCTTGTCAGTGTGCCATTTATTAAACACTATCTTACTTTTGTTTTGCGATTTACTTCAAATGCCAAAGAACCTCTGAATTGGCGGGGATGAATGGAAGTTTGCTGGCATGCAGCACCACTGAGTTCAAAAGGAACAAATGTGACCAGGCCCAGCAAAGCAGGTTCCTCGTTTCATTGTATGCAGCCTCTTTTGTGTGTTTATTTAACTTTCTTCTAGACATACAAGGCAGCAGTGGTGAGATGCAAGGCTACCTGGTAGCCTTCTTGCAAAAACATTGCTGTTTTGACCCACCCCAGCAGCAATAATGTCTTGAAACCAGATTTTGGGCTCAATACAATCCTTGTTTTCAAGGCAGACCAAGCTTCCAATAACAATGCTTAAATCTCGCATGGTGAATTATCTCCAAGCTTGAAAGCACTTTGAAAAAAAAAGTTCTTAATAAATCTGTTTTTAGATAAGGACAATGAAGCAAAAGTGAAATAAGTTTCTTTGGCAAGCAAGTTAGAGGCAGAGTCAGGAATAAAACTTATTAGCATTATAATTTGAGGGATCTTAACCAAAATTAAACTCTAAAACTCCTGAAAGGGGAATTAAAATTTAATTTCAGTAGCGCTATGAGGTTTTACAACAGCTGAAGAGTGAAGTACTTTTGCAGAAGCAGTACCTTGCACTTTGCACTAGGGAACAGCTAGTTAAATGAGATTGTTGGTGCCTGTTCATGCTGAGTCATAGCAGACTCGTTAAAGCTTACCTGTTCCTGAATCTTAGCGAACTAATAAATTGGTGTTCTGTAGCAGCTTGGCCGTGATCTGATGGGCATAGGCTGCCCTCAGGCAGAACAGGCGGTCAGAAGGCTCTTGGCTGCTGCTATAAATAACAAATGTTATTGGAAGATCTTCTCTGGGTTGTTTATGCATGAAGGCAATGCTGTTAGGATCGCAGCCCTAGCCTGAGAAAGTTTTCTGTAAATGTATGGGTATTATGCAGTTACACCCCACATACACATAACTGCTTTGTTGGGAAAGGAGCTGAAGTATTAGCTTTCACCTGCTAAACTAAGATGATGACCTTTTTTATGGGATAAGTATCTGGGCTGTATAGTCTGCTAAGAAACGAGAACTTCTGGTGTGAAAATAAGCATTTCCTTGGTGAGGAGCTAGTGCTGAGGGCATTCAGCTCTGAAAACAGCTGCTTCTTTCTTCCTGAACTGTCTGAAAGGGCTAGTCCTTTAAAGACAGTGTTATGTCCCTGACAGTTTAAAGCTACAATTGATTGGCAATTGATGAGTAATTCCCTTCTTGCCCCCCACCCCCAGCCAAGGAATTGGTGGAAAATCTAAGTGACTGACTTAAGGCTAGTCCCTGCAAAGGCGGGGAGTGACAGCAGGGCATGGTTAGGATGTCCTCATGCAAAACCACTAATTGTTGTTCTCCATGCCAAACAAATATTTGTAAAGGAGCGGTATGTAAAGAAGGCCTGGTTATGTGATGGGGACTGACTGCCACGGAAAAGGGGTCTTGGGGGGCTACCTTGGTACACCCTTTCCCACTCCATTTTTGTCCTTCTCCTCATTGGTGTGGCAAGCATTTAGGCCACAATATCCTGATGGCTGTTGGCGATCGAAAAGGGCTGGTATATCCAAATTTGGGCCCTGTTAAAGCAATTTGGCAATTCCTGTCAGCTGAGCACAGGAATCAAACCCCACTAACTGTTGTTTAAACTATGCCACTGCTATGCCATCTTGTCCATATCCCTGGGGGAAGGTGGCAACCCAGCAACCCACAGGCCTGCACAATATTCAGTGCTGAAACTACATCATCTAGCCCCTGTCTCAGCCGACATTACATCCCACGGGGCTAGTAAAATACCACAGATACATGGCAGTTGGCCACCTGATGTTTAATTCCAGCCCTACGCCGTGTTTGACAAACCCTACCAGATGTTAGCAAATGTGGTTTGGTCCTTTCAGTGCATCTGTTGTAAAACAGGTTGCGTAAAATGCATGCTATTTCTTAAAAGGGACATTTTGGCTATTTCAGAGGAAGGTGTAGCTCTGCGGTGGTCACTGGAAAGTCCTCGCCCTCCACCAGCTGTCACCTTGGTCTCTGATAGCCAAATCATTTCACATCCTTCCAAATCTTTAGTCAATTTAGGGCAACTTGGATATCAAGGCTGTGCCAGGCAATTGCTTCTGCACTTTACCTTCTTGCTGGGTGCCAGGCCTTGACATCTTGCTGTACTAATAGGGAACTGCGTGATGTATGAAAACCTTGGTGGTCGTAAACTTTGTGTTTTCAATTTTGGTGAATGCCTCTTTGTTTTTGAGTGAGAGCTGTCAGAACAAGAGCCTGCTAGCTGCTTTGGATGGTGAATTATTTCTACTTCTCACCAGGAATGACTTTAGCAGGGACAGAGAGAAATGAAAGAACACCCAGCTCCCTTGCAGCTGCTGCACCTTGGCCAGAGTCTGCTGATATGGGTCTCAGTGTGGCTGTACAGGCACCGCTCCACCCAGCCTGGGGACCCTTCACGTTAACAGTCTCTGTCTCTTCAGCATCTCTTCAGATTAGGTTTTGACATATATACAAAAGGAGAGACTGCCAAGAAATGCTCATTTTCCCAAATCCCTGCTTTGATGCAAGGCAGCAAGAACGACTGCGGGCAAGTAATGGCCTGATTTGAGCAAGCTGATGGAGAGGAATAGCTGCCTCTGGTGAGAGCCTGCACCCCACCGTTGTCCCTGTCTTGTCTGCATGGGCTCGGCGTGCGGTGGCCCTGTGGCAGCCCTGGGGGAACAGCTGGGGCTTGCAATGACCCTTGCTGACAGAGGAAGAAACAGGAGAACTCATGGTTGCCTTTCATCAGAGGGACGAGAAAAACGTTTCTTTCAGAGGAGCCTCAGTTGGCCCCAGCCTGTTCTAACTACAAAGACGGTCTGTTTGTCTTTTTTTTTTTTTTTCTTTTCAGTCCTTAGGAAATCTGAATGACTGTCACCAGAGATGCTCTAAAAATATCCAGACAGATCTCTGGGCTGCTCCGGGGAGTCAGTGAGCTCCCTGCAGGGGATGACAGGCTCATATCACAGCAGATCCCAGGCCAGAGCTGCCAAGCGCTGCCTCCTTTGTTGCTTGCTGTGTGCTAGCAGTTCCGACATGCTAATCCAAAACCATGGAGCAGTAACTTGTCCTTCAGTTAGGTGGGAGGAGATTAAAGGAATAAACAAATTTCTCAGGCTATTGCTTCCGTTTAGGCAAACTTTGACCTTATGTCTATCTTCTGAAAAGATCACCTAAATGAACAGTGACTTGTGGTCATTGTGGCTTTGTCCTGCAATTTTTTTTTTTTCTGTTGCCCTACCCTTGTCACTCTTATTTTCCCTGCATGAATAGAAAGAGTAAGTTTGTCCTTAAGAGAACTCAAATGTCAGCTTGTACCTTCTTGGCCTCTATGTCTTTGTATTGATTCATACCAGCTGGTAAATCAATCTACTTTTCTAATTGCGAGATTCAATTACTATACATGAAAACAGTTTGTAAAGACAAGATTTTCCTGTACTATTATCTCTATCAGGAGAAAAGATTTTGATTTTACTTTCCATATTGTCAGCTATATTTTTTAACAAAGATTGACTTATATGTGCAGAAAAACACTTGAAAATGATCATAAAACCTGGGGGAGGGAGGGATGAAGGAGACAGGAGAAGAATTCAAAATTAGTTCCTATATGTGTGTCTAGTGACTGTTTTCTGCTTTGTTTTGTTTGCAATGAGTGATGCAGAAGGTCCCTATCAAAACATTTTGGCTGATGTACCAAGCCATAGACAGTCTGACAGAAGTGGCAGGTGGAGCTGTTTCTCTGAGCATGCCCCACGTGAACAAACTGCCACAGCAGAATCAGGAGGAAGATGTTACACTCCCACGTGGTCTCCCAGTGAAGATCCAGTACTGTTTTGCTGCACTGGCAGGCAGTAAGGTTTGTATTTGGGACCTTCAGCCTTTCTAAAGGAATTTCCTGGGAGGTCTGAGTCGGTGGGTTATTTGCATTTGCTAACTGGGCTGGAAAGGTGACAACTATCCAATTCAGCTGATAGCCCTCAGAGAGATGGCAAACATGAGGCTCTGTCTGGAGTACCATGTCTGGGAAGGAATCATGGAAGAAAAGTGCCTGGTACCACTTTTCTCTTGGTTGGAGGGAACGTGGAGTTTGAAGTGGATGAAGTCATGGGGGCTGAATCTCACCCTTGGCAATAAGGTTGAAAGAACCTTTGTCTCTGTCCTCTGCCCCAGCCTTCTGCTCCGGAAAGCAAGTCCTCAGTGCCCCGGGGTTGACACATACTTTATCAATGTGCTGAACCTTGCCTCTCCCACTAGCAGCTGCACCTGCTCTCAACTGTTTGCATAAGCAAAGTTCAGAGATCATACATTACTTCAAAAAAGCAGCACATTCTGTATCACAGACTCAGGCTTGCCTTGCTTTATGGAGGCTACTTTCTCATGGCTATCTTGTCAGTGTACATGAGCTTGCCAAATAATGAGTTTGTTGAGAAGAATAACAGTGCAAATATATTTAGAAGGAGGGCACCTAGATAGATGGTTGTGACCCAGAGTGACTAATTGCTTCCAATAAAGTACTTGGAGATATTTGCACCAGTGTTTTCTGAAATTCTGCTGTTCCTGGTGTTGTGCTGACAAGTAACAAATGAGGTTGCTGCTGAACAAGGACGTAAACAAAAAAGATGGCAAGTTAAACTTCATCATGGTTAAAAACCAGGAGAGAAAACAAAGAGCAGTGCTTCAGAAATGTAAAAGAACAAAAATGTGCAGCTTCCAGGATTGCAATAAAACAAGTGATAAAATGCACATATACTGTGTCATTAATGTGAGGTTCCAAGTGCTCTACAAGCATTTTAATTAATAGCTTGCAGAATCATTGTGTGCCAGAAAAGTACCATTAGCCTTTAATAGCCCACATGGACAGGAGAGTTCGAACTTCTGTTTGTCTCTTTAAAGAAGGGAGAGGATAGATGCAAATCTTTGACTTTTTTTTTTTTTTTTCAAATGTACAGAATCCTGTTTTTCTGAATACAGGAAAAATGAAATGAGTAATAAAATCCCTATCCTCTGTCTAAGAATCACACAGCTCTTAACACGAGAATTCTTAATTTTCTCTCCAGGATGAGCTCTTGGACTCATTTAGTGTGGCCTTTCACTTTTTTATGCCTCCAGATTTCTTCCCTTGACTCCTTGCTTTACTCTGCCTCTCGCTCAAACAGTCCTGGTATGACAGTTCATCAGACGACTTCAGTGCACCTCTCTTTCTTTCATACAGTGACATATTTGGGGTAGAACTGTTACTGTTTTATCTTTTTATTTCCATAATGAACTTAGTGTTCCTGCCAGTAGCCTACAAATGGAAAGATGATGAAGACCCTATATTTCTTATCTGGGTCAGTTGGTTTCCTAAATGCACAGATGATCTACAAGCTTCTTGGGTTTTGAGTGTCTCGGGGAGCTACCCCAGAAATCAGGATGCCAGCCCTTGGAAGACCTTTCTTCTTCCTCAGCTCCCCAGCTTTCTGTGCCTCACACTGCAACCACACAGCTGCAGCAACTCCTGGATGCTGCTGGATGTTTTCTGCTTTCCCCATCCCTCCTAGACCACTCTTTTTCACAGGAGCCATCAGGTACAGCTCCGCTAGCCTCTTCTTGTGCTCTCTGCCTTTCCTGGAAAATGAGGTCACGAGCCATCATAGACACTACCCAACAGGTTCAGAAAACCTGAAGTGTTCTTACACCTTCCTTTAATCATTAACTCAGAAAACCAGTCTAAGTCAACTAAAATGGAGATCAAAAAGATCCTGTCCCCTAGAAGCCTTGGTGTAAAGGCCTTTGACATAGCAAGAGGCTTGCTTTTGACAGGATTTTGAGGCTGATACTTTGTCCCCTTCTTTAAGGCAGTCTTGAGCTCAGACTGAATTTCTGTTAGTGAATCATCTATCTGCCCCCAAAGGGCTACTTCAACTAAATCAAATGTGATGAACAATTTTTAGGAATGACAAAACTGTGTATTTCCTAGGGGCAATGTCCTCATTTGAATGACAGTCACAAGGGGACAGAGTCTTAAAACAGGGACAAGATGTTACTATGTCTCTCTTCCACTGAATAATGCTCAGATACTCACCTCACATATGGGAAGGCACTTTAGGATTCAGGGCAAGGGAATAAACCATGTCTTTGCCCCTCTCAAGCTACTGTTGTGGCCAGTAGACCACAAAACTTCCCAGCCCCTGGGTCTCGGTCTTATCAATGGTTTGGCTTAGCAAGGCCTGGGGCACACAACGGGCAAAGTGAAACAAATGTTTGCCCAAATGCTATTGTCAACACCCCCCCATATCTCAGAGCTGCACATTTTGGGAGTGCGGCTGAGCAGCTGCATAGCTAAATGCAAATGAGATGTTAACTAATTCGGAGTAGGTATGAAAAATTTTCTCCCCTCTTCTTTTAAGTCCAGGAGGGGATGATCCTCTTTTCCTTGGTGATACCATGGCAGCTCCCCTTCTTAGTTCATCGCACCGTACCCTGCAATGAAATGACTGAGATCACACAAGCTCAGCACCTGTAAAAATACAAACCAATTATTTTTAAAAGCCAACACTGAGTGCCTATCAAAGAGCTTTCTGACAGCAGCCATGTTATTTAAGACAGGGTTTGTGTGGCACAATAAATATGTCAAGTTGTCCCAGCCCTGCAGAAACATGCCATACAGAAAAGGTTTTGAATGTGCTTTAGAAAAGCAGCTGGTTGTATTCCCCTTCCTGGCAGTGCTCTCCAGGAACGCTGGAATGGGAGGGAGATGACAGTGAAATGCCGGTGCTGGTGTCAAGGAGCAATCCACACTTAGCTGACGCCAGCAGTGGTGCTATCCACCCTACCAGGAGAAACCGTATGATTAAATATGAAATGATCACGGGGCATTTCACTGCTCAGAGGTGTTTGTTTGGGTGGAACAGCATGGTTATTTTGGAAAAATCCTTTTCTCCCTCTGTCACGGCTTGCATGGGAATGACACTTAAGAAAAAGACACCATACCAGTGTTTGCCTGGTAAGAGCTCACAAACAGCACAAGAGCAGTGGCAGCACAGAGGGAGGGCGGCAAGCAGCAGAGATCAGCGCAGGGCTCAGACCCAGATGGATGCACTTCCCCATACACAGCTGGCAGCATCCCCTGAGCCTGGCTCCTTTGGGTACTGGGGCATCCCTCCATCTCTTGCAGCAAGGGCTGTAAGACTCCTTTCTGTGCAGATTACCTCCATGAGATTTCCGTCTCTCCCTGGCAGCAGGCAGGCACAGGCAACTGCGGTACAGCCCGGGCTTAGCAGAGGAGCAGCGATTGCTGGGGCCAACCAAAGCGGGCTCCAGCAGCTCTCTTGCGAGCCCTAGTGATAGCAGGACCTGCCTGCAGAGACAGAGCAGAGCCTCTGCAATAAAAGCCTGCTCTAGCAGTGAGGACTAACTAGAAAAAAAAAGGAAAATGTCTCATTCCTGCGCTAAACAGTTTTCTTTTTCCATCCTCCGCTTCTCCCTTTCTTCCCCTGGGAAGATCAAAATGCCAGCACACATCACTGACTCCTGCAAAGGTCTGTGCAACAAGGAGATGGGTATTGCATTTGGCTCCAAGACAGAGATAAGAAAGGGACCAAGGCAGGAATAAAAAAGAGAAGGCAGAGCTATTTGTAGTTGTGCTGGGTTGATCCTGGCTGGATGCCAGGTGCCCACCAAGGCTGCTCTATCACTTGCTTCCTCAGCTGGACAGAGGAGAGAAAATACAATGAAAGGCTCATGGGTCAAGATAAGGACAGGGAGAGATCACTCAGCTGTTACTGTCCTGAGCAAAACAGACTTGACTTGGGGAAAAATTAATTTAGCTTCTTACCAATCAAATCAGAGTAGGATGATGAGAGATAAAATGAAATTTTACAAACACCTCCCCTCCACTCCTCCCTTCTTCCTGGGTTTAACTTTACTCCAAATTTTCTCTACTTCCTCCCTCTGAGTGGCGCAGGGTGACGGGGAGTGGGGGTTGCGGTCAGTTCATCACACATTGTCTCTGCCACTCCTTCCTCCTCAGGGGGAGGACTCCTCACACTCTTCCTCTGCTCCAGCGTGGTGTCCTTCCCATGGGAAACAGTCCTCCATGAACTTCTCCAACATGAGTCCTTCCCATGGGCTGCAGTTCTTCATTAACTGCTCCAGGAGAAGCTGGGAGGGAGCACAGCCCCAATTCTACCCTAGGTTTAGGACTGAGACCAAATTGGCCAATGGTCTATTCCATATCATGCATGTCATGCCCAGTATATAGATGAGGCTCTGTCCAGAAGTTCTTGCTCTCTCTGGGTTGTTTCCTTCTCTCTCAGAGTTGTCTCTCACTCTCTCAGTTGGCTCTTGCTCTCAGACTCTTGGGCTCTTATCTCCTTTCTAGGATTGCAGTTTTGAGACTCTCGCTGCTCCAGGACCGTTAGCTGGGAACAGGCTGAGCCTTGGTCATGGGGTGGTGAGCAGTTGCACTGTGTATCACTCATTTGTATATTTGTAAATATTACTTTTAATATTGTCATTATTATTTTCAATATTAATGTAGTTTAGTTATTAAATTGTTCTCATCTCAACCCACAAGTCTCTTTTCCCTTTACACCTCTAATTCTCTCCCCCATCCCTGGAAGGGGTGAGGGTGAGTGACCGGTTTTTGTGCTGTTTGTCACTAGCTGGGTTTAAAACCACAACATGGACTTGGCAGCATTAGTTTTGTGGTTGACTCAATGTTCTTAAAGGTCTTTTCCAAGCTAAGTGATTCTATGATTCTCTGAAAAATCAAACATCCAGTGATTCATACCCAAGAGAAATGGTGAGGGGGAAAGCAGAATGTGTACCTTGTTTTTGAATGAAGGGAATGTGTAATTTAGCATCACTGGATTAGAGCAGAATTACTTTTTAACCTGAAAATTGCAATTAGTGACTGGCACATATTGTCCAGAACAATATCTGCCCTATGCATGCCCCTAATGAATGTTCCTCTGTCCTACACAGGTCAGATCAAAAGACATTTTGTGTATCTCTTCAGATCTAGAACCTGTCTCTCATTAAGGGAATTGCTGAGAGCTGTCAGGATATTGCTTCTGGAGTTTCTGAACAACCAACATTTAACTCATGCTTTTTCTCTCCCATCTGATGAAATTAGAACAAATAGGGCAGGGGGAGAACAAAAACCAGACTCAGACAAGGATCTAAAAGCGTGTGTGTGTACATGTGTACATGTATACATACTGCTAATTTTTATCTTCGTTCTCAGGAGTTACTTTAAATTTCCCTCATTTTGCTTGTTGACATGACATGGGTAAACTTCGAAAGAATATTTGCACTTGATGGGGTAAGTTCTGGTCTTGTGTAGTATCAACCATTGTATTTATGTTTATATCACAATAAACCAAACAGACAAACAAGGTCTGTATTGATATATATGCCATGATACGTGAGATCAGTATTTGACAAGAGAATATACTCTGAATATGATAAAACAAATGTCTCAGTCTTCTTTAAATAAATAGACATTTTCCATCTGGTGAGTGCCAAGTCTGAAAAGGCAGGGTTTTTTTCATGAGCAACTTCCAGAACTAATAAGTCTGTAAGTTCAGAGTTTTGCCTTGTTCTCAGACAGCTTCTTTTTTTATTGACAGTGTCTGGGCTAGCTATAGGAATAGAGTAACAAATCTGTTCTTCCTGGATTTCTAATTGCCACAGTCTTCTAAAAAGCTGTCTGGAAAGGGTACTGGATTTATCTTCAAGAATGTAATGTAAGTAGTTTGGAGACAAAACAGTTGAGCACAGGCCTCATTTTTCTTTTAATGTAGGCAGCAAGATGTTTCCCTCTGCTGTAAAAACAAGGAAAGCTGGGTCTATGTAGAGTTATAGATGTGTCTCTTAGAGGCTTAGGCACAAGTGTCCAAGCAGGCAACTCATTATTCCAGGAGAAATCACCAGGTTTACTTTATAAACTGAATGTGAAAAGGAAACCAAAGAGACAAAAATGTCAACTTCACCCTATGTAAAGATGATCCTCTTTATCCCTGTGACCATACTGTGCTTTACCCAGTGATAATCCAGCTCCTGGTTGAAGTCTCTCATCTGGGATGTTCTAAATAATTTATAGACATTCATTATATCTCCCAAAACCTGTATGTGGGGAGCAAAAAATAACAGGTAGGGAAAATGAGGACAGAGAAAGTGTAAGTTCTCAGAGCTAATTACCTTCTCATCCCTTAAATCAGTGGGGGGAATGCCTGGTTGTGGTTCCCACTCTTTCAACATAATCATCCTCTCCTTGTAGAGGGACAGACTCCTTCAGCTCATGTGAGTTGCCTCTATCCCACAGTATCCCAGCTAAACAGCACCTCTGGTTCTCAACTATATCTCCCACAATTAGCAATTAAAAGGCAAGGCAAAGCAGGCCAGGTGTTTCTGGGTGAGGGACGTCTTAGTCCTGCCTTGTTGCGCAGGGCTAACAGAGAGTGCAATGGCTCCCAGGGCTGAATCAGGCCTCTGGCCAACACTTGGAGAAGTGGCTGCTCCCATGATGGCCCAGTCTGGGTGACTCAGGCAAAAAAGGTTTGTGGATCCTTCTCAAAACACAGCCTTGTTTTGATTGTTTTTTTGTTTGGTTGGTTGGGGTTTTTTTTTAGGTTTAGATTTATTTTAAGGTAAGAAAATAAGAACAGTGAAGTTTATTCTCAACAAACTACTTTGATCTTTGTCTGGTTAGAATATTTCCATGAAATGATACACAAGAGGACTTAAAATACGCACCTGATAGCCAGTGGCATTTAAAGCCTACCCAAAGCCCTTAACATATAAATAATAACACAAATCATATTTAGCATCTAAAGTAGCACTTTTTTGCTTTCCATGTACTTTCATAACATCAACTCATTAATCCTCATAACTGCCAAAAAAGTGTTTTAAGGATGAGAAAGCTCATGAAAAGAATCTGTTAAGAGGCCAGATTTAAGGCTATAAGATGACTTTTGGCTTCTTCAGAATAACATTAATAAACGTGAGGTTTTGTGGTAAAATCTGCAGTTATACCATAAATAAAACCCTGCTTATACAAATGCAAATATGCACTTACATGTATATACAGAGAAGAGAGAGTCTGAGGAGGAGGAACAACAGTATTTAGTAACTTGTAAATTTCCTACAGAGATGTATAGGGCAGTGCTAACCCAAAGCTTGCTTTCCCCCTCCTTCAAACATGAGCTATTTCAGAGTTCTGCATTTTTCTTACTTTCCCTTCTGAGCCAGATTTTCTCTAACAGCCAGATGGCTGCTAGGAAGCAGGAAGGCCTGTAGGTGGTCTTTATGATTAATATTTTAGTAGATTGGTACAGCTGCTTATTCAATGGTCAAATAGAGACTATGTCAGGCTGCAGAAAACATGCAATTAACTAATAAACAGTGACTGGAAATATAACTATGCATTTTAAAAAATTGTCTTGATTTTGATCTGCTGCTTATAGCAAAAACTGCTGTAAGAGCAAAGGACTTCATAATACGTATCTTTTTAAAGCTGGTTAGTTATGGTCTTTTATAGCTTCAGCCAAAAAATAGATTGAACCAAGCTGGTGTTCTGAAGTCATAATTATCAATTAATCACTAATACTCACCAAGCTGCGAACCACTTTGAGATGTGAGAAGTACTGCATTAACCCACTGACAGAATCATCAAGAGAAGGATTATTTTACAAGTAGATGTTCACAACTTCATATGACGGTTGCAAATCAGTTGAATACCCCTCCCTTGCACAGGTAGTCTCTCTTTGAGCATCTAACAGCTGGCTGAATTGGATCTGTGGCCAGCTGGTCAGTCCCATAAGTGGGCAAGGCAACACAGAAAAATACTAGTGCTACAAGAAGAGAAATAGTCCAAAATGAAACAGATGGGATACAATATTTTCACCTTGCTGGAAGATTCAAGACAGAAGCAAACCAAGAAACTAAACCAAACTGCTCTTTGGAATTCTAGATGAATCTTTTTCTTCCAGACTGCAAAACATAAAGCCTATATTCCTTTAATATAACTTTTTTTTTTTTTTAAGTAAGAATTTTGAAATGGGATATCTTAATCTCCATGATTAGGACTAATGGATATATCATTTGTTTACACAAGAAAGATTTTTAATTTAGGACAGCATACATTCCCAATATTTTTTAATAGTATTTATAAAGGTAATTTCAGGGAAAAAGATGTACAGTTAGTATTTGTGCTGAAAAGTGATGTGGGCATAGCAAAGCATAGAAACAGGCAGAAAAAGCACACAAACCCCATTATGGCCATCTTTACCATTAAATAACTATGCAATTATGGTCAGTGAACAGCACTGTTAATGAGCCTCAATTAGAATTGATTGTTAAAGAGGTCTGTCTGAGGCATTTGGCTTCATGGTAGAATTAATGTTGAGGTTGTCTCCCATGATCAGTTTCACCCTCTCAATGTCTTTAGACTACAATTAAGATGAGACTGCAGTTAAGTTTAACCCTAACTGTTAACCAATTGCTATGCTGGCGGTGGACTGTAGCTACATAGGAGTCTCAAATATTGAGCAGTTTTAAGTAGAACAGTCTCACTGAAGCCAGTGAAAGGACCTGTGTGCTACAGCAAGCATGTCTGTGAGTCTGAAGAATATCTATATCTAAGTCTGACATCCATTTTGTTCACTGGATTAATCATGTTTCTGCCTTGGCTTGAGCTACAGATCCTCATTATAGCTGCCTGCTTGGAGAAAGTAAGATTGATGCCTTGTTGAAGAACAACGTGGAGATGCCATCAGGGTGTGGTGGGTTAATAACTGCCAGGCACCCACGAAGATGTTCTCTGACTCTCCCTCCTCAACAGGACAGGGGGAGAAAATGAAGATGCTTGTGGGTTGATTTAAGGTCAAGCTTGTGGGTTGATTAAAGGACAGAGAGATTGCTTACCGATTACCAACATGGGCAAAACAGGCTTGACTTTGGGAAGATTAATTTAATTTATTACCAAATAAATAAATAGAGTGGGATAGTGAAAAACAAACACAAAACTAAAAACACCTGCCCTCTTTCTGCCTAGGCTCAACTTCACTTTTTCATTCCAGACTCCTCTACTCTTCAGCTCCCCTGCTGAGCGGCACAGGGGGATGGGGAATGAGGGTTGTGGTCAGTCTGCAATGCTTCTATCTGACATGGGGGAATGCTCCTGGTCTCAACCCACAGGGACCATACCTGCAGTCCTCCACCACTACCAAAATTTTGCTATGGAAACACAATACACAGGGAGCAGTCTGGAAACATCAGCTTTGATTGTCCTTCAACTGTCTTCTCAACCTTCTGGAATAAAAGGATCTCTTATCTAGTGGTCATTTGGGAGATCTCTAAGTTTTCAGTCTGAACACATGCAGACACACTAGAACTGCGATTAGAGATGTTTCTTCAGATGAAGTGTGTACAAATTTCATGTGAACAAGAACTGGTAGAAGAGGAGTAGGAAGGTGGAACTCTGTGCAGCCTCAAAGCTTGGAAGATTTATAATTGTAAAGATGACTCACCACATAAAATTTTGGCATGGGATTCCTGTTATTTTTCAGATATACACATACCTCTTTCCTGCTCTGGACCAATAAATTGTGTGGTGTCAAGATATTGCTTTACTGTGTCATTGCGCTGTCATATTGTCCAAATCTGCAAGTTTGCCCACTTCTCCTGTAAAGTGAATTTCCCCTGTCACTTAGCAACCAAGAGGATAACCAGTGAAATTCTCAATATTATCTTGTCAGGGAGATCAAAACACAAAATGCACACTGAAATTGTTTTGGAAACTACCTCATCTTTCTTTCCCCCCCTCACCCCTTGCTTCAATACCTCTCAGATGCACAAAAAAAATTGCTAGTCATACTGAGTTTATACTGCAGTCTAAAGATTTGGAAGATAGCTCCAGGGATGAATGCCTTTTAATACTCTTTAAGTCAATAATGGTCTAAGGAAATATGGAGATGGATCTGCTGAAGACTGGGCTATGGCTTAGCATAATAACACTAGTAATGACCATGATCAAAGGTTTTGTTCACATAGGTCAGTGAAACTTCACCTACTGGCAGGGTTACGTAGAGAACACAAGATTAGGTCTATACAAGAGTATTAGAGAAGCAGGATGTAATAGTAGATAGGGTCTGTGGACAAGGAGTTGGAAGGATTGGGTCCCCCTGTCTTAACCCAACATTACTGTCATGTGATTTGACTCCCTGGATCACTCAGGCCACAGAGTTTCACTCAGTGATTCTGCTTCACATCCATGGCTGAGTTAAAAATATCTTTTCAGAGAGACAGAGTAGCACAGAATATGCATTTAAAGGGTGATGGCTATTTAATTGCAGTGTAAAGAAAGGATTTCAGTACTTAATTATCCATTAAAATATGCTATTTTATTTCCAGTCTGAATTTGCCTAGCTTTAGAAGACATTGTATTCTGTCCTTTTCTGTTACATTAAAGAATCTTTATAGTGGTCATCTTTTCCTCATGGAAGCATTTATGCTATGTCATTAAATAATCTGCTTACTTTCATTTTTATTAAGCTTCTCTAATGACCTTCTTTAGTGTCCCTCCCTTGTACTGTCTCCAACGTTTCCTTAGACAATTCTGGAACATTTGTTTCTCAGAAACTGCAGAAAATGAAGAAAAAGTCCCACAAACTTTTATGGTTGGTGGAATCCTTCGTTCTCCAAGTGCAAACTTTAGCACTGAGCTCAGTATCCGTAGCACTGAGCTCCTCAGGAAAAGGCAATACTGTCTTCCTTTTCCTGATTAGCATTCCTTTCCACAGCTGGGTATGAGGCTTGGTCTCTTTGTTTATTTATTACTAAAAGAGTCAGTGTTCATCTGATTACCCTCAAGGAAGTCTGAGCGGCCTTTTTTTAAAACACATTTCTTTATTATGAAAGTGCATCTTAGTCACTAATCTTAATGTAGCCCACGTTAAATGACAGATTGCACGAATCCATCTTGCATATGTTCTAGATTACACAGTATAATTCATCTTACCTTAGATAAAATTCTCAGGTTTGGGTCATTCTACATCTTCGCTGCTTGTTGTTTTATAATTTCTTCTGGCTGATAGCAGTCATAGACTATAAGGCTAGAATGGACTTCTGTAGGTCCTCTAATCCATCCTGCTAGCAAGTAATATCTGAGAGAAGTCCCAATCAGGTGAGGTTCAGTGGCTGTCTGACTGAGAACGTTCCAGTTTCACAGCTCCCGCACACAAGGGCCGGGGGAAGGTATGACCAGCATTTCCATCTGCCTGTCTTGAATTCTTGGTGTGAGTGACCAGGTACCTGCTTACTACCGGATCACTTTGAGGTGGCCTTCAGTGCTGGTTCCAGCAAAGTCCCAGCTCATGATTTTGATGCTGGAGGTTTTTGGTGACCTAACAGCAGCACAGTTGTCCCCTCTCCCTGTACTCTACTGTGATGGCTGTCAAAATTAAAGACAGACACGCAGCTACCTCAAGATGTGTCTCCTGGATTTCAGAAACCAGTAGGCCAAGCAGGCAAGGCTTTCCATGAGAGGAGATACAGTTAGAAAGCAGCAGCAGCTGCTGCCGTGAAAGACTGTGTCAGCATCACAGCAGAGGACTGTGCAGCCTTAGGCCATACAACTGAAGTTGATGATCTTAATGTTTCCTGCTTAAATCCATGTGGCTAAGCTTAACTGGTTTGGATGGAGTTGTCTCTTATTAAACAGTGAGAAAATGAACAGGCAAAACCACTTAGGAGTGTGTCTGTAGTTCAGAATGTCATTAAAGTAAATGAAGAAAAAGCAAAAGAAGGCATTTCTCTCCATTTTCAATTCCATTAGTAGCGGTTGTGCTGCCTTTGGAGGCCCTGAGGCCTCTGTGAAGAAAACATTGCTGTCCCCTTTCTGCAGGCTAAGATCCAAAAGCACAGAGATAAACTGACTTGGGGAATGCCACATGATCATCATTAAGTACGTGAACTGCAAGAACCCACAGAGATGTCTGACTTTCATTTCTATGCATTGCTTAATAGATAACTCCTCCATTTATTTGGGAAACACATAGGGTTACTGTCAGTGACAAGTGATTTACTTCAGCTCCTCTTTCTAGCCACACAAATGGAAAAATGAAACTGTATGCAAGAACTCACAGGACAACATCAACTCACCTGTAAATTGGTATTACAGAGGGAAACATGCTTCTAGTACATTTTCTCGGTCACATAAAGACCTCTCTGATCACCTATTCTCTGTTTATTTTCTTATTTTTCTAGTGCCTAACTGAGGTTCATACACTCCTAGGGAGGAAAGAAGATCATGCTGTCAAATTTCCAAGATTTCTGGCTCAAGTGCTGATGGATTATCCTAAGCCGATATTCACCACATGTCCACCTGTATTCTTCATGGGATGCAGTTGGTATAAAAGGCACATGCAGCATTAAGCAATATCTGAAGCCTCCCAGTTGGACACCTCTTTGCTTTCAGCCAATCTTCTTGCTTTTTTTTGGTGTCTTCTGAAGCACTATGCCTGATCTGACCCCTTTTCCTTCTGTTTGGGGGTTTTCTTATTTCCCCCCTCCCTCTTTTCTTATTCTGCCACTCTCCAATTCTCTCCTTTCTTTCCTTTTAATTTTCTTTCCTTTGGTTGCTCCCTCTGCCCCCAGGGATGGCAGCTATTTTGTTACACTATTTGATCAATCTCTTATAAGATGGGCTGAGCAAAAGGTTTCTTCCAAATGGCAGTTCAGTCCACCTAAGTGGGATGGTTGTGTTAAGTAGAGGACTACATGGTTTCCCAGCCCCTTACCCTAACACAGTTGCCTTGAGTGTGTTCTTTACTCTGACGATGAAATAAATTCCTGGAGATCAGTGGTTCTGGCAGGCAGGATAGAAGCATGAAACACCAGAAAGAGCTGTAGAAGGAAATCAGTAGTGAAAAATAAGTACATGACAGCATTATAAGCCATCAATAAACCTATTTAAACCCTTTGGCCATTTCTGTTCTCCTACAATTTACTTATTCTGATGGGCTTAGATCTTCCGTGTACAGTTTTATCTCCTCATGCCCTTCATAGCTCTTGAGAGCTATTGGGTGCTCCTGGGAGCTTTCTAGCTCCATATGTCCTGGGAGACCGTGATTAGCCTGTAAGTGCTAAATACTTGTGTTATCGCATAAGAGCCAATTCTAGTAATCCTTATTCACACAAAACCCCCTCCTAATGATTGCCTAAATTGACTTTTACAGTGAAACAAGAGGAGAAAATTCTGTAACTGCTGTCCTTTCCACAGCATGACAGTAAAATAGTAAAATAGAAGCAGATATCAATAATATTCCAGATAAAAGGGCACAGCAAGTGGTGAGGGGTCCATGTGCAGGGATGATCCTTATTCCTGTTGTTATATGGCAGCTGCACTTTCCCCAGGGTGACCCGTATTTCCATTGACCAGCACTTCCTAAACCTGACGGGAGGCAGAACCTTCCCTCCTGAGATGATAATTTGATGCCTTTGTCCTCCCCTGCAGTCTGTCGTCCTGTAGCACTTACGATGTTGAAAACCGGGGTGGGAATTTTAACGTTCCCTGTATGTATATTTATAAACTATGAAAGAAATTAAAATTGGCATTTCTGTGACATTGGCTGGGGGCCACATTTTGGCTGAGTGGTGTCCTCATTTAGAACAGCATCAGCAAAACCAGCCAATATGAAAGCTCATAAACTGTTTCCGTCCCCTTTTGATAGTAGCTGAACAACAAAGAAAGAGCAACCGATGTTCTTGTATTAAACATTTTGTTCAATATTTAAAAATCAAGGCCTAAATTTTTAACATGGGGCGGAAAGCTTCAGCTGTGTGCCTCCCATGAAAGGTAACAGGAGGCGTGGAGCTAAATCCTGCCACACGACATTTAATATTTATCCCTAAAGGCTTCTGCTGCTGCTGAAGAGATCTGAGCACATTGCACTTGCTAAGGCTTTCGGAGGCGTTCCAACACGACCTAGCTGTTTATGCTGCTTGCAAAGAGTGTATTGACTTTCTGCCTTGCAGTGCATGTGAGGGGGAAAAGCAAAACAGTTGTGCCAGGCTGCAGACGATGAAAGAAGTTTGTAAGATTTAAATGAAAGTCAGAGATTTTAGTTAATCAATCCAGACTAAATAATTTAATATACTAATCCAACAGGACTAGATAAAAGAAGAACAAACAGAGCCTGTATATTTAGTATCCTGTATTTTTAGATCTTGGTTGCAAAATATGTTTCTATTTATATTAACCTTTATTTAAGCTAGTTGTGCCTATGCAACTTCAGATCTCAGATTTTCATCAAATCTCTGAAGAGGCAATGGCATGTACTTGTTCTGTGCTAGGCTGTTTGAAACAGTTTTACAACATGTTCCTTGTTTCCCACTCATGGCTGGGGAAAGGTGTACCAGTTTTATATTCAACACAGTGTACTTTTCCCTCCTCACTTCCTGAACGATGCAATTCACTTGATGGAGATAAATCCATACCCATCACTGTCCCCCCAAACTGCTGGGGATAGAGAGAAAGCATCCAGGTGCCCTCCATGGTGGCTCTCCACCCTGGGATGCAGAGTTGGCCATGGACCATTAGTTTGAGGATGCAGAGGAGCACAGAGCAAGATGGATTGCCCCAATAGGGTTAGGGTGTAAGTAGAAGGAGGGGTGAGGAAATATGCTGTTGTATCAGTATGAGGTCTGTGGGCTCTCCCACTTCTTCTAGCTTACAGATACACTGTGTGAGAAGTGTGGCTGTAGCACTGGATGCTTCCCATCCTGTGCTTTTCTTTCCCAAGCTTCCAAGTGAAGAACCTCCATGGTGATGGGATATTTACCTGGGCACACCTCAGGTGTAAGCTCATAGTATGGACTGTTTATGAGTCTGGTCTTGAAGCTGCATTCAGCAGTGCAGGTGTAGCTTATTTTCCTTACATTGTGAAAGATCCCGCATGAAATCTTGCCTGGCTTTTCTCTGCTTGGAAGTAACTCATCAGAGGTACCTTGATTCAAACTATTCTTAGCCTGTGCTGTTGAGACCAGTCCCAGAAGTAATCAGATGGCATTTGCAGGTTCTCTTAGAAACTATTATAGGGCTACAGCTGCTTAACGAGATGTATCAATTAAAACAGTATATGAAATATTATCTAGTAACTGGCTGATCTATCAATTAAAATATTTCAGGAGTTACAAATTTACGTAATTGGATTAGGGTTATCTCTAGTTTGTTAAATGACAGTTAATGGAAACTCTGAGATAGAGTTTATAATTATGATGAATCGTCAGTATAACAGTATAAAAGTAACAAACACTAAGGCATGTGAGGAAGTGAGAGAGGGCACTTGGTATGGTACGGTATACCGTATGGTATTTAACCAGCATAGTTCAGGGTATAGTTATTTTTTATCAATATGGTTGTAATTTTTAAGACATTGGAGGAAATGAACATATGATTCCTATGTGTCCCTTAAAAGTTAGTAATTTTAAATGCAAATAAAAGTTTTTCATAAATTTATTAGTAAGCTCTCCTGTTCAAGTGTCCAGTCCACAAAGCCTATGAAATACTACAATTGGAATGCCAGACACTGAGTGTTTTTTCCCATGGAAGAGAGTCTGTGGGGCTTGTCCCCCAATGCAGGGTGGCTACATGAGCCTAAGGTGGAAAGAGAAGTGCTGATCCCACATGCAGGCTCCACGTCAAGACTTCCTTCCTCCCGCCTAACTTCCTCTCACCCATGTTGGTTGTGCCTCTGTTACGGTTTTGACCCTGGCTAGCAGCAAAACACCTCAACCACTCACTCACCCTCCCTCTTGCTGGGGATGGGGGAGAGAATTAAAGGAGTAAAGGGGGAAAAGAGACTTGTGGGTTGAGATAAGAACAAGTTAATAACTAAACTATAATAAAATTGAAAATAATGGTGATAATAATAGTAATGACAATAGTAATATACACAAATATACAAATATACACAGTGAAACTGCTCACCACCCAATGACTAAGGCTCAGCCCATTTCCAGCTAATGATCCTGGAGCAGGGAGAGATTCCCAAAACCACAATTCCAGAAAAGAGATAAGAGCCTGAGTGTCTGAGAGACTCAGATGACCCTGAGAGAGGGGTGACCCAGAGGGAGAGAAGACCCTGAGACAGAGGCAACCTAGAGAGACAGCATACTTTCAGACAGATCCCAATCTACACACTGCGTGTGATGTGCATGATATGGAATAGAATATTGGTCAATTTTTGTCTCAGTCCTAAACCTAAGGTCAGATCCTAGGCTAGTAATTGGGGCTGTGCTTCCTCCCAGCTTCTCCTGCCCCTGCAAACACTGGCACAGTGGAGAGACTGAAAAGTCCTTCACTGTGCTGGCAACAACTCTAAACATCAGTATGTTATCAGCCTTCTTCTCAGCACAAACCCAAAATATAGCCTCTTATTAGCTACTGTGAAGAAAGTTAACTCCGTCCCAGCTGAAACCAGGACAGCCTCTGAGCCAGGTCAGCCTCTTCTTTATCTTTAGGTGGAGCCGAGAGACCACTAAGACATGCCACTAATCTTGTAGTCTGACTCTGTTATGTATCGAAACTGATAAAATAATATCATCTTCAGTGGCAATGCTTGCAGCAATAGATCAAGAGGGGTTTGAGCTGTAGTCTGCTGTTATGGTAGAGACTTGATAGGGGTTCTATCAAACAGTGAATAAAAAGCAGTGGGAATCAGATTATACCTCTGTAGCTCCAATTTTTCAATCACTGTTCGTAACTGTGCAACACATTTTATTTCTTTTTGCATATGGTCTTCCTCATACAGTCCCCTTAGCAACTGGCAGTACGAATAGAATAGGGCCCTATATATCCTGCTGTGTTAGAGTTTTACCCAGCATTTGCAGGTACATTTGAGATCTGTGAGAGCACCACTTGGTTTTGGAACACCACATCCAACAGTACTACTGCAAAATCTTTCAGGAACTTGCATGAAAGTAGCAAAGGTGTGCTGCTGTGGCGGAGAGGAGATAGCTGAAGCTGTAATACTTTTGTGGATGGTGTTGCCAAACTTTCATTTTTCTGCAGTTGGATCCCTGCAATGACCAAAGGCTGAGGAATTCCAACAGCAGTGAAAGGAAAAACAAACCACACATAGGCTGCCTCTGAAAAAAATACATGCATGAAAGTGGAGAGCAAAAACCTCTGCTAAGCTCATTTATAATTATTTATCTGAATTTTAATTGCTGTAGTTGAATTGAGTCTTTTGGCCCAGCCTTACGCACTGAGGGTGGTTTACTGGACCTCTTCTAAAGTGCTCTGATTAAGTTGTCGTGTTACATTGCAATTCCTCCTTTGCTGCTGTCTTGCTCTGCACAAGAAATAGGTTGTCACATTCCTTTCCAACATGCAGCATTTCACAGGAGTAGAAAAGCACTATTAAGTGGAAAAATGTGTTCTTTTTGATCCCAAAATTCACAAAAATAACCAAAGTGAGGTTTCTTCTGGTCTCATGATGTCAGAATTGAAAGTAATTTTAAAAGATCTTATATAGTGATATGCAGATAAAAGGTTATTTTTCTCCATTAGTTATCATTTATTACTTTCACCTAAGATCAATCATATAACCAATCAGTCACCCTTGAGAATAATGTCACAATTTCCCCTGCAAGTTGGAAAGGTGTTACCTTTCCAAGGAAGTGCTCTGAAACAAAGCCATCAGAAACCGTAAGGATAACAGAAAGTTAGATGGATGGTTACTCTTAAACCACATTTTAATTTGTAAGGAATGAACTCTGAATATCAGATGTGACATCCATATAAGACAGGTAAGCCATCAAACACAAGGGAGGAAGCAGCCCTGACATATAATGAAGGGCTATTGACCAAAAGTAGAATACCAGTCAGAGCTGGCAGCAAAGATTAGGAAAACCTCTAGTTGCAATATCTTAAGGCTGCTGACTGGAGATGTGAAAAATTATATTAGGGAGGCAATTAACAATTCAGCCGTTAAGGGAATAAGAAAACTGTAAATTTTAAAGTTAATTTAGTCACAGCTTTGGTGAAAGCTCCTTCCTGGGGCTCTGTAACTATCTCATAAGATTCACTGTCCATTTTAGACCTACTTCATTTATTTTGATTTGTTTTATGTAAGTTGTTAACAATAAATCATGATATCTTTCATCTACAGCAATAAAAGCAGTATTCCTGCAGTCACTTGCTGGAATTGTCATCCAATTGTAACTTTTTTTTTTTCACTGAAGGTATTTACAATGACTACAATAACCCGTTGTTATTGCCACCAAGTGTAAATACTTTAAGGTACTTGTCTGTCTGTCTCAGTCACTGGAGAAAAATCACAAAAATACCAGGCTAGAAGGACCTTGATACTAAAATAGGAGCAAGTATATCCAGACTGTCCCTGGCAAGCAATACTGCAGGAACAAATGGAGAATGTGGGCAAAGCTGTGTGGCATATAATGGCAGAAGATAAGCTGTATCTCTAATGAGTGGTTAAGCTTTGACCATCTCATGGGAAAGACATTTTTTGCCCAGCCAGGCCTCAAAAACTCTGTGGAAGGAAGGTCCATGGCCTTCTGCAGGTATTTTTTTCCTGTGTTGTGGAAGGGTTTTCCTTATATTTAACTAGATTTCCCATGCTGGAAATTAAACTCAGGATTTCATGTGGGAGCATGTGAAAAATGGAATTAGAACTGTTGGCAAACAGCTGATCACGATTCCTTCTAGTACCAACTGTCGTTTATTGAGTGTCATCTGCTCTTGTTCATTCCCTCTCTTTCCTTTTTTTCTCCACTTCTGTGACTAAACACAATAATGTCTGAAAAATATTCCCAGGGGCCATATTTTGCAGAGTGTTTATCTGTTTTGTTCTCTCCTCTGGACTCTCACTGGCACCCCTGAGCTCAGTTCTGTAACTGATGTTTCAGTAATGTGAAGTTGAGAAGAGTGATGATGTCCCACAGCTGACACACATCACGGCTGTTCATCCCTCATGGAAGGAAATTTTTCCTTTTGGAAAGCAGCAGCAAGAGCTGCCCAGATGTGGCTTCCAAAGCCTGTTTTTTTCCATGTTATTATTAAACCTGTTGGTCTTCATGTAGTATTTGCATATTTTCTTTCTCCTTCAGAAATGCAATGTGACACTTCTGTTTACTGAACTTCATCTAATGTATAAAAAGATCATGTGTAGGCTGTCCCTCACCTAAAGTGTCTGCAATCCTTCTCCTGTTTGGTGACTCCTGTGGCTTTTGCAGGTGTGTGCCATTACAGCAGCCAAGCTATTGAGGACAGTCCTGACTAGAACAGAGCAGAAGAGATCCTTTTAAACCTCCACATGAAATGCTGTTTCTGCATTATAGCCAGCTGATGATATGAAACTTTACAAGGCAGTTATCAACCAACTGTTCCGATTAATTTAAGGGGGATTTATAGAGACTATATTCTGGTGGTTTATGAGAATGTCATGTGAGAATGTTTTGAATATCTTTCTAATTTTCACATATCACACTTATGTGTGCTCTTAGGTGAGCTGCTCATCATTCAGCTGGACATAATTCAGCTGACCATCTATATAGCTTGTAAAAGAATAAGTCCTTTGCCAACTCTAGCACTTAGCCCCCTCCAGTTGTTTGCAGCGGACATCTGGCAGGTTCATTTTCCGTGGAAATGCAAAACTTCTCCATTTTGCTTAAAATGTTTAATTTCTCATTGTTCCTCAGCTTCTGTAAAATAATTTAGCTCAGTAAATATATTATTTTTATGTCTTTTTTTTTTTTTTTTTTTTACATTTGAGGCATCATTAGCCAAGTAGAGTTAGTGAGTTGTTCCCAAAATTTAATCTTGTAGATTTCACTTTGCATAAAATATAAATGTACATTAGGTTTTCAAGGTGTGCATCTTCTGGATAACACTAATGTTTGTTTGTAAGGAAAGATATTTGTGTACTATGACCAGATATGCACCTCTATATGATGTGTGGGGAGAAGTTCTAATATGATGCATAAAGCATTATCTTCTTCATAAACTAATGAGAGGGAAACTGAATCTGTTTCATCTGAAGATGCAGCAATGTCACTCACAATTATCTTAATTAGATGGCAAGAAGTATAACTGATGGCAAGTATAATTGCTGTTCAAGTGAAATGTCTTCACTGATTGCTGACTATGTAATTGTGAGAGGTTGATAAAATACCTTGGCAACACAGATGTTAATGCTATGCAGTTTTTCCAGGATTTTAAAGAAGATGTAGGTATACAGCGGGTAAATAATGGTATTGAAGTGAGGTATTCAGTTCTTTGTCATGCCACACTTCTAGGAGCTTATACAGTGTAATTGAAATACTATTAAAAGACAAAGTTGTAAATCCCAGTCTGCATGGGCTGAGGAAGCAACCACATAAATTGATTTGGAAGGATTGGACCTTGGATCTTTCCTCTTTGTGTAGGTCAAAACTGACACTGTAAAAGGTCAGAAGGAGCTTTCCATGGGCCAGGGCTGTAGAATATGTGTTAGAGGCTGATCCTGTGAGTAAGGCAACATCTCAGGCCTCAGGTTGGTTATGACTTTTACCACATTCTCTGCGATTTTTCTCAAATTAGGCTCTTCGTACATTAGCACTCCTAAAGTAATACAGATATAACACTTCTCCAGTAGTCATGTGTTTGCAGTAAAAGGGCTGCATGGCCTCAAAAGGACAGAAGTTAAAGGAAATTAATCTTATTTCATGTCCTGCTGTTAATGAAGAAATCCCCCTGGCTGAAGTCTCCCTGTAAAGTACGTGTACAGGTTATTTCCCTTGTTGAGGATTTGACAGATACCAGAAACTAAAATCTTTCCATCCCTAGGGATGACCTGATTAACTTTAGTTTGAGAAGCAGGATATTTTTAAACCTCATTTTACACTGCTTCTTGTCAGCGGTGACAATTCATTATGATAATGAAGGATAATAGAGGAACTTCTTTCCAGCAGACGTGAGAGATCATATTTAATTTTCTTTATGGCATCCTTATAAAAAAACCTGAATTTTGCTTGAATTATAGACATCATATTAATAACAATGGTTAAAAGAGAGTTTCTGAAGAGAAGTACATTAATATCAGCTTCAAGGTCCCGTTAGCAAAACGGAAAGATAATGAACTACTAAGCCCTGGGAAAAATAAAAAAAAAGAGCATAGTAGGATTTCATCATTACCTGTTATTGAGGCCATTAAAGAGTGAGGGGAGGTAGGACTTTGGAAGATCTTGTATGTATGGACACCAAGTGCTGAAATGCTGACCCAGCACTCTGTGCAAAGAGTAGAGCCAGACCTCTGACCTTGCAATTCTCCTTGTGTAGAAGAGCTGACTTCCTCTGCAAGATCCTGGCTGAACTTTGCATTACATTATCAGCAACTTTGCATGACACCCACTGCCCCAAATGCCAGGATGGAGGTATCTGTGGAGGGATTTATCTACCTTAGTTTTAGGTGTTTATAGTATAGACTCATACATGGGACCGTGAGATTCCTTTACAATCAGTGGAGATCTGCTCAGCAGAGTCAATGGAGCGTGGGATGTGATGCATCTCACTGCAAAGTGATTGTCCACATTTGACTGGACAGGTCACAACCCAGACTCCACTCACTCGCCCTTGACTACAAGGGCACTTAGACAGCTGGTCAAGACAGGTACCAACAGTCAAGATGAATCCCTTCTTGGGGTCTGGCTTGCAAGGTGCCAGTCCATGAGTGAGTAGACAGATACATTGTGGATTAAACCCTGGTCTTAGTACTTCACTGTGGTCTCCCATAACCTTTTATGCCCACTTACCCCATGACATTAGTTCAGTGTGTTGACAGAGTGGACCTGCATCATTGTATGGATGGGTTGACATAGAAAGAAACCAGGCCCAGAAGTCTTCAAATAGAATTAATTTGAGCCTGTTGCTTGTGTGGTTAAAAACTCTCAGTCAGTTACTACCAATTTTGCCGTTTGTATTGCATTTACCAATGTCAAACATTAATCACAATCTCTTTGTAGCTGGCTGGGGCCTGGTCAAACTACAGAAAGGCTCCAGCTGGTTTTAATGAGATAGGAGAGAACCCTTTAGTTAGGCACCAAATGTGAGACTCTTTTCTATGACCTGACAGAGGAGTCATGCTTTATATCCCTGCCATGAGAAGACTTCTGTTGGAATAAAAATGAGTCCTCTCATCTAAGCTGTCAATTACTAATGTATCTCTCTAGAAAATGTCTGTTTTACCATTTCTGTAAAATGCACATCCTTAGCGTGCTAGTTCAAATCTCATTAGAACGTCTTCCTACACGAGGTGTACGAATGGGAGCTTATGCGTGGAGACATCTAAGAAAGATGTCCAAAGAAGCATACTCAAGTTTTTGTAGAAACTTCTTTCACTTTAAAGTGGAGAGACTTCTAACCATTGTGCAAGCTGGGTGAATTACCTGTGAATATCTGCTGAGGGCTGGTTCTGAGCAGATGACAATGTCTATGTGATATTTTCAGGAAAGCACTATTTTTGCTAATGTCTCCTACACAACAACAAAAGAATAAAATTTAAACTGCTCAAGAGAATGAGAAGAAGTCACTGTTCAGCAGTTTAGAAGCACTTCCTGGATGTGAAATGGCCATTTAAATGTCCTTAACTTTTGAATTTGACCAGTGGGCTAAGGCTCTAAGATCACTGGTTCATTCTTCCCATAGACTTATGTCTCAAGGCAGTGATTTCAATGTTAATTACATTCTCTCCTAATTAAAGAAGGTGGATGAATTAGGGGGCTATTACACAGATCATTTCCTGTTCTAAGACTGATAAATATTTAATTGTGCTGTTGTTCTTCAAGCCATCTGACCACAGGTTTGGAATATTTTTTCCCATGCACAGAAAGGGCAAAGATTCTCTTATTCCTATGAATAAATAATTTCTCTGCTATCTGAAAATCTAAATCCCTCACAGTCTAAATTTTCAGATAGCATAAAACCAATTAAGAGCATAGAAGAATATCTCCCAGAACTAGTTAGCCCTTGTTAACCAAGTTCTTAAACCATCCTGTTTTAAAGCCAGTGAGTCACTTCAAAGGCAAGACATCTGCCAGGTCTATGTAGCCCTTAATGCCCAGCTTTGAGGCTCAGGTAATGCAGACATCAGCTAGAAAGCAATAGTCTTGAATCTACAGTCTCTTTTTTATAATAGGCTGACAGTGAGGTATCCTGGCCTCATGCAATGATGAGCGAAGGTCTCGGGAGAACTGAATCCCAGAGGCATCCTAAGGTGAACAAGCACCTTGAGTGGTTCAGCTTCTGAGACATGAGATCCCCAGGTGTGCCACGTTTCTGAGAGCCATGGATCATCAATCACCCAAGTAAAGGTCATGGGATCTTCTACAGCATCTCAGCAGTAGAGAAAGAGCACAACAGAACGATTGCACTATTTTGCTGAATAGTGCCTCTCAGAGCCATGACTGCCTTCAGTTCCCACGCACTCAGTGCCTGGATGGAAGGTCCAACTGTCCCATCAAGCATTATGAAAGAGCTTCTTTCTTCTTCTCACCTCCCTTTTAAGCTGAGCCATGGTCTGAATGACAAAGAAATACATTCATTCAGGTGAATAACAACATAACTCGAAACGTATCAGGCAACTGGGATAGCTCTGAAAATCTAGAGAAGAGTGCTCAGAAGATGGAGGGAAAATGATCCTGGCAATCATTGTTCTTTAAACTGTGACTAAAGCCATGGGACTGTCCTGAAAGGAATACCGACACTGTGCAAAAAAGAATGGGGCGTCTTGAAAACTTGAGTTTTCACAGAATTACACTGCAAAGGTTTGCCATCTGCAAATTGATTTCAAGGAGATGTTGTGAATGTTGTGTGAATAAATGTTACCAAAAACATTTGTGCACTATATCTTTGCAGGCAAGTTGGCTAGAAACCACTCAGACTGCAGCATTTTTGATGATGTGGCTGATGGGTTACCATTAGAGTCAGTCTTGTTTAACACCCATGTTAATGGCCTAAGAAGGCTGAGTAGGCTGCTTGTTAATGGGGTTCTTAGACTATTAAATTGAAGGGGAACGTGAATATCAAGCAGGAGAGAATAATAATGATAAAAAGACACAAAGCAAATAGCAAATAACAAAATGAGGTTCAATTTAGAGGAAAAGAAGCAAAATGATCCAGTGAAAATTATTTTTGTTTTAGGCAGTACGTAGAGGACTATTAGAAATTAATGGTGCTGAATAAAATGTAGAGACAGAAATATATCTGTGGGAATGTTATACATAGAGCTGGCAGGGTCTGGGGCCGGAGGATGGCCCAGATGTTTTATTCCTTTATGCCCTGTTTTATAGGATTCTATAAGTTTTCAACAAGCTACTAGTGAAACTTTTGGTCTGCATAAACAAACTGAATAAAGCAAAGCTGAGAGGTGCCGGTCTTGTCTATGCATCCAGAGCATCACTGAACATAGGGTCTTGCATTCAGAATGGTGAAGATTCAAAGAACAAAAAAGAAGGCATTTGGGAAATGGAAGAAATTAAATGCTAAATTAATCTAGCTAAATAAGGTCTTGTAACCAGGGCTGGGTGGAGCTGCAGAGCAGACAGACAACAGATGCTCTTCCATGCCATGGTACTGTGGCTCGGATGTGGCATTTCAGACATGCCACTCCACTGTAGCGCAGTTCTCCCAAACACAGTGAGCAGATGAGAGATGGAGTGGCTGGAGGCCGTGAGCCTTTCATAAACAGCAGCTGATGCCTGGCTGGGATACCCTGGGAAATTAAAAAACACTTCTATATGCCTACATATAGGTACTTGAACTGCCCACAGAGTATTTGGGGATTGAATAAAATGGCACATCAGCTACTGCCTGCCCTGATAGATAATCTTTCCCAATACAAAGCAGCAACTCTCTTTGTTGGTGCAGGACAGAGGCTTATCTCCCTTCATTTTGGACACTGTACAGGGCGCTCCCCACTTGTCTGAGGGGCAGAGAAAACTCTGGCATGCAGAGGTTGCACCCATCAACAAAGCTGTTTTGTTATGCGCAGCTGGATCATAACCCAGCAGGCTGCAGTCCTGCCAACACAGGCAACCATAACCCTGTCCAGTCATCAGCTAAGACCCAGCTCAAAAGCAAGTCTGTTGATTAGGAACCTCCCCAAACCTCCTAGGCCAAGCTGAGATGAATACATGAGGCTTTCCTTGGGGTGCTATACTGAAAGAGGGGTGATTTAGATTAGATATTAGGAAGAAATTCTTTACTGTGAGAGTGGTGAGGCACTGGAACAGGTTGCCAGGGGAAGCTGTGGATGCCCCATCCCTGGAGGTGTTCAAGGCCAGGCTGGATGAGGCTTTGAGTAACTTGATCTAGTGGAAGGTGTCCCTGCCTGTGGCAGGGGGGCTGGATGATCTTTAAGGTCCCTTCCAACCCAAACCATTCTATGATTCTGTGTTTTCTAAATCTCATCAGATCTGACTAATAGCACCTGAGCAGGGCATAAACTAAGGAGTGGCTGGTGGAGGTAATAACTCCTTCTCCGGGAGCCTACAGCTCCATGCAGAGATGACCTACCCAGCCTCTCCTGGCAGTGGCACCTCTTTTTGACCACCATGTGGGTTTAGGGTGGTCTCTTAGGAGAAGCTAGCTAACATGATCTTGCAGGTGATGTGGCGTGTATAGGCATCACCCTGATTTCTGGAGGGGCCTGGGAGTGAGTAGGTGTACAGACAAATCAGGCCTAGAGCTGGGGATGGACGCAGCGCCCTTCTGTGTGCATGGGCAGCCCCTTCTTGAAAGCCATGGCCATGAACAGGTTGGACATTTTGCTGTACTCCCAGACTGAGCCCCATTCATCACTAAACCTCCTTCTGCTCCTGATTTTTCTCCTTGGTTTAATTTATCTATTTGGCTCTTTCTTCCCCACAAAACCTCACATGCCATGACAAACACCACCACTATAAGGGCAGAAATCAGTAGAGCTGCCTCCTTTCATGTTTCCTATACTCATGCCAAGCTTGGGCTGGTCCTCTCCTTTAAATCTGAGAATTTTGGGACTGGGGTTGTCCTGTACTCTGTGTTATACTCCATGGGTAACACATAAAGGATATAGCTCACAAAGGTATAAAGGTGAAAGGGACTTGCTCTTTGTTGGTGCTTACAGAGGTCAATAATAAATGTATTTAATGAAAGAAAAATGTAAGATTCTCTTCTCTTATGAGCAACATAAAGGAAAAGTTTTTGAAACATGAAACTAAGTAGGAGAAAATCATCGTGACTCTACCAGCCACAACATAGTACAATGTGATTCTGCAATTCATTAAATTTTGACAGATACTGCTGTCAGGGAAAAAAGAAGGAAAAAAAAAAAGAAAAAAAAAAAAAAAGAAAGAAGCAAAACAAAGTAAAGGCCTGGAAGTGAGATATTTTCCCCAGTGAATAAGTGTATTGTTAGTGTTCCCAGACAAAATAATGTAGTGAATTCACAAAGCATGAATAAGCAGGGCTGTCAGTACAGTTTGGCAACCAGGACTCTTCCATGTGTCCCCGAATTGCCGCAGAACTGAATGTGTTGCTCATTACTGAAAATCAACAGGTCAGATACTAATTGGCATCACTTCCTTCTCTTGTTGTTTATGCTGTGTGTTGTGGGTGTAAAACGCTACTGTGGGGTCAGTAAGTGGAAAAACTGTGATTTGACATCAAGTTCACTCATTTTTCCAGATTCTGTATGAGGCCATAAGAAAAATGATTGCAGAAAGTTAGGACCCAAAAGTGTTGGTTTGTTTTTAATGCTCAGAGCATGAGATTTATTAGGTTGTTCCTTCAATTAAACATGAAGAAAATGATGGGCTAGAATTTCTGCAGGTGTTAATGTATCATCAGTCAATGCAACAGAGCTATACCAATTTGCACCATTAAGTGATTTACAGAAATTTGCATTGACCTAGAATAGCATCCTCATTCCGTTCACACACCTTCCCCACATATCAGTGCAATAGGTATATTTGCTCTTCATGTTTGGACTGTTTGTTAATGAAATATGTGACAAGTAGTACATGAGTTTATTGACGTGACACTGCTTTAAACAAAACAGTAATTACTGTAGCAAATTACTGATGATAACTTTTCCTGGCTCCACTGTAAGGCAGTGTTTTCTCTTACCCTGTGCTATTACATGGACAGGGGAGGTAAAGAGAGCTTGGAGTTCACATGGGTGGAGAGCATCAGTGAATTGCCAGACTATTTTGCACACTGAGTAGCATTCATCACCCTTAGAAAGACACTCACAGCTAGTTATGCTAGGCATTACATGGAGTATTTTCTGGCCTCAGAGAATGCAAACATTATACAGTGTGGTCAAGTGGGCAGATTACTGGTCTCCAATGCAAAGAATGGACTTTTCTTGCCTTCTGCTTGACCTTGAATAAATTTATTTGCCTTTCTGTGCCTTAATTTTCTCATCTGTAGAATTGTGGCTGTGTTGCTGATCTCCACTGGAAAATATTTTGGGATAAACTGTTGAAAAGGGCATCCTAGTGATGCCTGCTTCATTATCTCTAAGAGACTCTAGCTAGAGCACTTTAAATTTTAGTGCCAAGCTCATAGCAGGTGAATTAGTTCCATTGCAGTGATTCACCCTCTTGAACTGAGATCCTGGCTCACAATACTTACCACTTATGACAAGATATTTGCTATTGTTTCCTGCAAAACAGGAAAGTAGCTGTTCTACATTGCTCCAGCATAATGAGTGAATTACTTGATGACTAACTTTCCCACTCCATCTGCTACATGTCCTTTTCTAGGATATGTGGTCTCCCCCCTTAAACTTTCTTTAAGTAATTCAGTGACTAGAAAGCCGTTTGTTTCTCTGGATGATCATAGAATCATGAATACAAATCATGTGTAGTTGTCCTGTATTTTGGAGTCCACACATATTCAAAACTGAGATACATCACAGTCCGACAGGAAGACCCATAGTGATATTGTCTTCTGAAAACGGTGGGGATCTTTGAAAGTATCCTGTCAGGCAAATTCACTAGGTTTTGAAATGCCAACTTTTTATATAAAAGTCTAATGTTTGGCTTACTTCAGCGGTGACTGTGAAGTACCCCAGAGAACACACTGGTTTAATGAATAAACCTTCCTGGTGGAGGTGGGTGGGGTAATCTCCCAAATCTATCTCCCTTAGACCTGACATTTAGTGTACTCCAGACACCCCCAAACGACTCACCTGACCTGCTTGTACCTGCCCCCATGACCCAAAGAAAACACATCTGAAAGGAGTCTGTAGTGCATTTACTGAAGAGGGCTCTTTCCTCTGCCTGTGTTAATGACTACTCTAAAGCTTTTGTTTGGTTTTGCTGTCAGGCTAATGACAAAAAAAAGAGAGACTTGGTGCATCTTGCTGAAAACTCATGGAAAGAGTTTAGGGTACTACAAACTGCCTTGAAAATGTCAGCCACTTCTGAAAGATGTGAATATCTGCCTGCTTTTTATGAGATTCCGATTTTGTCTTCCTGAAGAGATAAATTTTAATTGGAGAGGGAAAAAGAGGCAGAAATAATTCCAAGGTAACATATTTAAAGTTTCTTGGATGATGCTGTTCTCAGCGCCTTAATGAGAGACCCAGTCTCATGTCAAGGCTGTACCTACAGAGCCCTGTGGTCCCACAGGCTCTTAGCACTGTTTTACTGGATGACATAAAGACCTTCAGGCCTCACAGGTTTATGTCATGTAGTCTGTGGATATTTTCCTTGACAGGGAAGCAAGCTGGAGGCAGCCTTGGCTGCAGCTCATCCAGAGATGATTGCATTATCTGCTCTGGGCCACCCTGTATTGGATTATAACATTTGGTTACTCACAAATAAAGACCACATGGCACCATTATTCAGTGGAAATTAAAGATATTAATAAACTAGTATTGTGAAAGGGAACCTACTATAGCTATAAAAATGCAACATTCAGGTAACTTCTTATGATTTGCCACCATACAGTTATACTGTAACTGGGAGAATGCATCCTTAAATTACCTGTGACTTTGGTCATTCTTACTGGCTTGAGCAGTCCTTGTGAGATCTAACTGATTACTATTCTGGGTTTTTTTGAGGATTATCTTTTCTTTCCTTATTTTGGATAAGAAGACTGCCTGCATAGAGATTCATACAGTGTAATTTTTATTATCATAATCATACCTGTACCAATAAAAAAGTATTAATTCTTCATAATAAGCAAGGACTTGTGTAATCTTCAGCTCAATCAGCTCAAGCAGTTCCATAAAGAGATAAACCCAAGAATGATCTTTCTTCAGAACTTTTTTGTCATTAAAGATGCATTTCCGCAAAGAATAGATCTCTTATTGAAAAATCTTGGATGACAATGTGCTTGCAGAGGTGAAAATCATCTGCAATGTGAGGTACATGCACACTGCAAGTGCCACTGAGATCCTTAGAACCGATGGGCATCAAACTTGTCTTGTGACCTGAGTTTCCAGAAAAACATGTGGCTCTCCACTGAAGTAAAGGTTTGTTAGATCACTCTTCGTCCTCACTGGAAACTTGTGAGCATTTAGTATCTTCATCATATATTGTCTTTTAATGTCAGCATTTCCATATTTAACGGGATGCAAATTTGGCTGTTATCCTTGTTTGACTTTGTCTTCAAAATCTTTTATGGGACTAGTCTCTCAAGAACAGGATTGTAATCATGGATAATCCAGGCACATGTATTTGTCTGTCCTAGAATTCATGGCATTAAGCAGGAGAATTCTGCTTGAGCTGCCTTAAGTAAACTCCTACGTATGTTGTACTTTCTCTATATATGCATGTATGTACACATGTATGTACACATTTACACAGTACCTGTCTATACAGTATATATTGGTATATAGTGTACAGAGGCATATATGTATTCCCCCTCCCCCCCCAGCTCATTCAAGGAAAAATTGTTTCATGTGGGTTTCACCTGGCCTCAGGGATGATGTTTTGTGATGTGGATATTTTACATGTGAGCTGTTTTATCATTCAGAGACTGGCACTCAAAGAAATAAAACAAATTCTTTCACAGAGATCTATCTCCAGCCGAGGTGAATTTAGGTCAGGATATATTTTGGTGAATGAAGCCTTTTATTTTTGTCCTGAATGAACGTTTTGTCCGTTATCCCACAAGAGGGCAGCAAAGGAAAATGGTTGCCAAAACACAAGCCAAAAACATTCAAGGACATTGAAGCATTTCAGTTTCCTACTGTGTTTAATAAGATACCGAAAATACCATTGTGCGGGAACTAGGAGAGCTTGTAGAAAGCCACCTGGTGAGAGAAAGAGAGATTATTTTTTTTTTTCCAAATGCTCTCCAAGCTTCCCAATCTGTTGAAAGCTTAATGAAGTTACTTGCTATTACCTTCAAACATCCTCCCCAGTCATGTGGTAACAGCACAGCAGCTGAGCAAGGTCTCCTGGGCTTCAGCGTCCTCATCTCTAGTGCTAATTGTTCTTTTCTCACTGGATTTGAGTGCTTTTCCCCAAATCCCTCCCTCCCTTTCTAAACCACTCTTTGCCTGAGGAAGCACTGACATGAGCAGGGAGGGTTACACTTGAAGAACAACCCGGTGACAACAAAATTATCTCACTTTTGGCTGTTTTATCACAAGATCTCGCCTAAGTAATAAAAGAATCCTGATTTGTTGGGTGGGGGTTGTTGTCCAGCAGCCTTACCCAGAGATATTCAAGCAGAAGCCAGGGTGCTTCAGCTGGTTCCAGTTGCTGGGGGAGTGTCTGTGTGCCACAGTGGCTGTGCTGAATGCAAATCGAGATTTAGTCAAAGCAGTGTCTCTGTGCCGCATCCTGCATTTTCATTCACGCATTCTGCAATCCTGCAGGGAACCAGGGCACCGGCATGTTAATTACCTTTAAAATATACAGGAGACTTTTCCCCGTTTTGAATGTTTCAGCTTCTAAAAAAGTGACAAGCAAGAGACACACATAGGAAAGTGAAGGCATCTTTTGAAGGGCTGTGTTGGAGCTTGGATGCAGACCTAAATCTCAGTTATTCTGTAGCCTCAGGATGGTGGTATTTTCTGCTACCACTGCTGCCATATTGTACCTGACAGAAAGTGTGCTGTGGGTAACACCAGAACACAAGAAAGACGGACCACACAGGGACAGGTTTGTTAATCCAAAGCAGGATGCCACCCCAGGTTGCTTCAAATGAATGTGGCAGAATAAGATGTGAAATGCAGCAAGCAACAAGTGCAACCAAAACCATTACAATTTAGCTGTGGCTGAGGACCCAAACAAACTATTGCTTTAAATTATTCCCAAGAGCTATTGGATCTGGGTGCAAGACCTGGGCATCCTTCCTTTATGTGCCTGATTGCCAGAAAACAAACCTGAGCATCTTCCCCAGGAGAAGCACCAACATGCTCCAAGCTGCTGCTCAGATGGAGAAGTTGACTGTGTCCCCACTGCCATCTGTGGTAGATGCGGCCATACAGAGCCCATGGAAGGTTGCCCTAAAGAAGGCTGTCGCCTCTGTGTGCCTCTGTTCCCACCTTGTTTGCTTCAAAGTGGCCTATTTCTGATTTACTAGTGAAGGCTCACTCCCCAAATGTACACTGGCAGTGACAACTGCTGTGCCCTGTCTGCTGTTACTCGTAGGCTGGCACGGTCCAACATTCACTGCAGAACTTCATGCTTTATGCACCCACTTGCAACTCTACAGAAGTTTTTCCATACCTCTGCCTGGCACCAGGCACCATGTCTTTATATGGTCTTTATATAATGCTTCTACTATGCCTTGCTGGGATGGGGTGCATGGTCTTGTCCCTTCAGGGTTGCAAGAATCATCCCTGAATCTATTCCAGGGCAGGAAATGCCCTGGCCAAGCCCTGATTAAGACCAAAAGAGAACCACATGTGGGATATAACCATGCATTCGGTGTAACATTTTCAAGCAAGTGAAAATGAAATATTTTCAGTGTTACACTGAACATCTAAAACAGTAAGTACCACTCAGCTTTCCAGAGCTCTAGCAGATGGATGGACTGTGAGTGGTTTTTTTAAGCCAATGTGCATCTCTCCAAGCAAAATGCCACTCTCCACTATTCTGAGCTGGAAGAATAATGAAAGAATCAATCAAATTATTTAACAGTGACAGAAAACAGACAAAAATCCATGTGAGTCTCTTTTGAGGCTCTAAGAGGATTAGATTCCTCAGGCAGGAACTCTTCTATAAGAGTTTGTTTATGGAGAGAAAGAAAAGTCTGACTGATGTGTACGGTCAGTTCAACAAAGCAACCTGTAAAAACCTTGTACACTATCTGAAGTGACACAACCTGGTTCTTTAGGTCTGGATTAGGATCAAGGACATGAAATGCAATTTTAACCCTGACACAAACAGGCCACGAAGCGTCAAACAAATACCTCTGGTGCTTAGGGCTTTCCATTTCCTTCCCTATTCATCCCATTTGTCTACTTTGATTGCAAACTCTTCGGGGCTGTCACTATGGACACTTTCAGAAGTACCTGGTGAAGTGATTAATACAACCTGAGACCCACTCAGGGAGTCTTGTGGAGTCTCACCATGCTAGATCTGTGTGCAATGATGGAGGTGAGGGGAACCAAGGAAGCCTCTCTCCCTTCAGCAGTGCCGCTGGGGTGCCAGCACCCTACATGAGATCACAGCAGTGGAGAGCACTGCTGAATACTGCCCCTCGTCCACAGTGTAACTGTGTATGGACCCGTGTCTGAAAACCTTTCCAGGGGTGCTGAAGAGATGACTAACCCCATCTACACCATACGGAGTGGAGTAAAGTGGGATTCCAACCTTGGCTAGAGACTGTATTACAAATCAACAAGAGTCTGGTGTAATATAAAAACAGTGTAGGATGAATTAACCAGACAGCTTGGAACTTGCATTTTGTTCATGGAAGATAATGTTTTGGAGAATATAATGCATAGAGTTTTCAGGATTTTATAGTACAATAACTCCAGCAGAACGAGGTTTTAATATTAACCTTCCTTTTGAGTGTTAGAAAATGCTGGGTTCCATGAAACTACTAAGCAAGTTTTATTTCTCCCAGGTGGTGGAGATGATTTCCTGATGACTGATGCCATTCACAGAATTAGGCTGGGGGTCTCAGGCTATGTTCTCCTGATGTGGGGAACAGCAATTTGTCTGTGCAGCTGGAGTACAGTTGTGTTGACTACTGCAGCATGTTGTGTTAGACATACAGAGATATATACACTGGATAGCTGCAGTCTTATAAGGTCCAGGGTTTACTGAGGTCCAGCAGAGAGAATGGTGATGTCCTGCATGCTGTTGTTCAGTTGCTTTCATTTAAGTCCTTGTGGCACATCTGGCTACTGTAAAGGACAAAAACACTATAACAATCCCTGTCCCAGAGTGAAGAGAAACACAGGAAATGCTGGGGATTGCCAGGAAGAAATCAGGTTAGAAAAGTCCATCTGTTCTCCCTGTTCCCCTCCTCCTCATTTCAATTCCTGTCTCGCTCAAAGCATGATGATTTCCCATCAAAGCCACAGATTTCCCAATTGGTATGCCAAACCTCCCTAGGATAGCTTCGGCCCTACAGCTGACCTGAAAACCTCAGAAATGTTATGCGACCTTCTGGGAAACTGATGTGACCTTTAAGAAAAATCAGATGATTTCCATGCACTTTAATTTGGACTCTAAACTTTTTGCTCAGCTACAAATACAGCAGCATTATATTTTTGGACATATCTGCCTTCCATGCTCAAGGCAGAGGGTGCTGAGCGTGAGAAGAACATCTGATGCTTGTTTGTTAGAGGCCCACGTGAGCTAAGAGCTCCTTTTAAAAAAAGATGCACTGCAGAAGACTGAAAGCAGCTGACCTTTCTGCACATTAGCATTCTGTGCTGGTAAAAGAGTGAATGCTATTTAGGGGTGTCACAGGAAAGCAATAAAGAGAGAAAGTTGTTCATAGCTACCTAAACAATGATTACACAGTAAATGGGTCTCTCAGAAAATACTGGAAGTGTTTCTAATGCTTGTGGCTTTCCTCAGCAAGCAGCACGACAGATTTTCAGATGAATTAGACTGCGATAGTCAGCAGATGTGATTGTTTTCCAGAGCCAATGCTCCTGAAATTCTCTGGGTTTATTTTTTGTTTTTGTTTTTTTTGTTTTGTTTTGTTTTGTTTTGTTTTGTTTTTTCCAAGCTCCCCGCCTCCAACAGGAACTTGTATTGTCTCTTTTTTCTTCTACCCCTCCCAACATCTTAGGTTTTTTGCTCTTTATTGACTTAAAACTGGGGTGAGACTTATAAGCATCTTGGTTTCATGGTAGCTTGTTTCAGATACCCAAGTCTGAGCCTGTGTTTTCCCATGCGCATGTTCTGCCTGCAATTTTGCATCCTTTCTGTTTCTGTATCTGTGTCTCTTCATAGCTTCCATCATTTTGATCATGGGACCAGATGTCTTACCAAAAACAATGGAAGAATTTGCACTGAGCTCTAACACAGGTTCAGGTAATGCCAGATGTGGGAAGTTTCATCTGCTAAACTTGTTTTAATAGAATGTGTATACAGGTATTTTAGCAGCAAAATTGATGTAGAAAGGTATCTGTTATGATTTGTGTGCTCTGTAAAAAAACCTCTTCAACTTTAACAGTCCCTAATGTGCTTTGGCAACCCCAGTAGTGAACATCCTACTCTTGGGGGCTTGAATCCAGCAGGAGTACAAGATTCAACGTGAAGAGTGCCAAGACTAGTCCCTGGAGTGCCCTTTCAGTACTGGTAGGATCATGATCATGAGGGAAAGTTGGCAGCAAAGATCAGATCAGGAAGAAAATTCACAGGGATGTCTGGGGTACCATTAGCCATTTAAACTGTTTGGATTGGGAAGAAGGGTCTCAGCTGAGCTGGTTGGTGCTCCAGTAAGGCTTTGGGCTCATTCATTCCTATGGGTCTCCAATCCATCTCTCTGTGACTGAGATTTGTGTCAGGAGAGTAGAGGCCTGAGCTGGTTAAGCAGTCTTCAGACACAGCTGGGAGTTAAGTTTCCATGAATGTTTGAAGAAATGCAATGTACGTACCACTGAGGAAAGTCTGCTGTCCCCATGGTTGGGATAGAAATTGCAGGACGTGGTAGACTGACAGACTCCAGGTCATAGATTAAAAGCAACTGAAGTCAGAAACATATGCTAATTTTGTTCTGGTCCATAAAACTAATTCATTTAGATTATCTAGCCCTAGGTACTTTCAGTGAAAGATAATAAAAAACCTTGGTCCATGGACATAACTTGCAGAAGGACACAGGCAGTGTCCACAGCTCTGTATACATTATCCCTGCATCTCCTTGTGGTGGCATTGTGGAGGGGGTACCTACACAAAAGCAGCTTCTGGCTGGCTCGTGATAAGCAGGCTGGGTTTATCCTGGGCAAGGCTGATCCCTGCTATGGGAGTCAAAATCAGTAACTTGGTCAGTTGTGTGTGCTTCATCTTTTTCATCTCTCAAGCCAATAGTTTCTTCCTGCCTGCAGATGCAAAAAGATATTGCTGTGTCATTTATACTTGTTTCCATTTTTAAATGATTTCTTCTTCTTTCAAAGAGTAAGAAGTGAGCTTCTGCTGTAGAAATACAATCTTAAGTTTTCTAGCAAATTAATCTAATAAGATAGATTCATGATTTGTCCACAACCTCTCACACCTTGAATTTTTTAATCCAGCAAAGACAGAGAAGGAGAGAGGAGAGGCTGTAAATAAAGATGTCTCTGCAGAAAGAAATTTTTACATAGCTCAAGAGCAACCTGAGGGATCTGTTATAAAGGGCACTATGGAGACAACTTACTCAAGTCTGCTGCAGCTTAAACCTCAAACTGGTTAGAAAGCAAGGTCATCATATTTCAGAACATGTAGTTGGATACAGCAGATAAACCCCTGACAAACATCCCTGAGCTGGGATTGCTGGTGTTTCCCATGAGTCACACTGATTTCAGGACATCATTAGTAGTCGTCCAGCAAAGCATTTTCTGGTTGTCTTGAAGAAGCTCCTCCTCTGCCTCAAAAATACCATTCAAGCCCGTTAGATGCATTAGGAAATAACTAAACATCAGACCCTGTGGGATAAGCTGCATAAAGACAACAAGCAGATGGGAATCACAGTGCGTGGCAATTCAGACACAATTATATGTTTATATAATTAGAAATTTTATTTTGTTTTAACATAGCCTGAGGGGTTTAGGAGCACTAAACCACCCTCCTTCCATATAGATGCTGTGGAAAATGTCTTCCCAAAATAACCCATGTGAAATCCTCATTTCATGCCCCTAAGCAGGATGATATTTCTTTAAGAAGTCTGCCCTGCCCTGAAACTATCCCTGGTATGAAATAGCTGGGTGGACTGAAAAGCCCTTTTAAAAGGCTTGAAGTACGCTCGAAACTATACTCCTTTCTCCTGAGGCACCAGAAAAGAGAACAGTGTGATTGGTATGTGCACTGCGGGGATACACTATTAATAATTCAAAGCAGCAGAGGCTTTTATTCTGCCTTTCCATTGTTACTTTCCAGTACAAATCTCTTGCCTCTGTCATTTGGTGGGAATTGCTAATCCAAGTGAGATATTAGAACTTAACTTGTTCTTGTCTTGGTGACAGAATTAGGCAATGGTACATTTTGGGGAGGGAAGGGGAAAAATTCCTCTCATCAGCCTTTGTGGATAGTTTCAGAAATGCATCATGAATTACAGGTTGCAAATAGGTAACTGGATTATTTGGGAGATAATTTATGAGCATTTAACATTCCTCTCTCTCTTTCCTCCACATAACTTCAGAGGAAGCTCTTATTTCCATTCTTCTTTTACTGTATCCCATGTTTTCTGTTCAGCAGAGGCTTTTCTGGCTGTGGAACAAAAACCTCCAGAAGACTTGTCAGGCTGGGTGTCTTACGTACATAGTATCATAAGTTTATATAAAAATGACAGGCAAACAACATGACAAAAAAACTGCTATTGTAGAGAACTCTTCATCTATTTAACTCAAGGCCACATTTTTCAGTTATAAGGGAAAGTATGAATACCTTCATTGCAGTCAAGGTCACACAACTCAAATGATCCAAAGTTTTCCTGAGATCTCACTAAATCCTTTGTGAACAGACTCCTGTTAAGAAACAAATGCTCTTCCCCAGTGTGTCTTACAGCCCTTACTTAGAACAAATGCAGTGGGGAGCTATTGCTCTGAACACCGGGGTGAGTAAGGAGAAACGGCACAATGAGAGGTGGTGGGTGGGATGGTGGAATGCAATTGGGAGAGTAACTCAGTTTCTTTCCTGATGCTTGACTGCAGAGGTTTTTTTTTGCTAAAATCAATGAAGCAGTTATATAAGTGATAGGGAAGCTAAAGAGCTTGGCAGAGTGTCTGCCAGTGAGCTGAGCCACTGGTTTGCAACACCTCTGGTGCCTTCCACAAAGGGAGACATCTAACGAACTGCGTTTTTTCCATGCTTTGAATCAATGCATGAAATGGGAAGGTTTTCTTTCCTCATCTTCAGTCTGTACTAGCAAGACCCATGAAACTTTCCCAGGACTGAAGATTTTGCCTTCTGCTGTTTCGGTTATCTATCTCAGCGGTGAAGAGATGATGCCAAATTCATGGATTTAGAAAAAAAGTCTTGAAATGTCCAGTCTGTCTGTTGGGACTTCACAGACTGTAGGAAGCCTCACTGTTCCTCTGCTGGTGGACTCAGGCACTTATATTCCAATAAAACATAATTTCCAAAAAGGTCTCTATAATCTTGTTTTGAACTCTTCAGGAGATAATAGATTCACTGTTTTTCATGGTGGTTTGTTCCAGTGGTTAGTCATGTTTGCTCCCAAAAGTATGTGCTTTATTTCCAATTTAACATGTTTAACTTCCTGTCATCATTTTTGTTCTGCTTTTTCTTCACTAGCTTAAAGAAGCCTCAAGAAACTACTATTTTTGGCCATGAAAGTACTCATATACTGGAATTAAATCAATTAACTCCAGTGAAACCTTAATTTCTGTAAGCTTGACTCAGTTCTGCCACTGATCTCCAGCAGAATTTTATGAATACATTTTTGTCATCTCTGACAGTTTCAGGGGTCACAAGATCATAGAATCATTTAAGTTGGAAAAGACCTTTAAGATCATCAGGTCCAACTGTTAACCTAACACTGCCAAGTCCACCACTAAACCATGTCCCTAAGCACCACCATTACATATCTTTTAAATACCTCCAGGGATGGTGACTCCACCGCTTCCCTGGGCAGCCTGTTCCAATGCTTGATAACCCTTTTGGTGAAAAAATTTTCCTAACATCCAATCTAAATACAGAGGCTATTTCCTCTTTTCCTATCAGTTGTTACTTGGGAGAAGAGACCAACAACTCACCTTGCTCCAACCTCCTTCCAGGTAGTTGTAGAGAGCAATAAGGTCTCACCTGAGTCTCCTTTTCTCCAGGCTGAACAACCCCAGTTCCCTCAGCTGCTCCCTATGGGACTTTTTCTCTAGACCCTTCACCAGGGTTGCCCTTCTTTGGACACGCTCCAGCACCTCAATGTCTTTCTTGTGGTGAGGGGCCCATAACTGAACACAGTATTTGAGGCGCAGCCTCACCAGTGCAGGGGATCATCGCTTCCCTGGTCCTACTGGCCATAGAGTAACTAAAAGACCATTACAAAACTGTGAACCAGGGCTGAAAGAGCCTGACATCTAAAATGGACTTAGACAGAAGACAGATGCTTAGATCTGAAGTTATGACCTTGAGGAAAGGTGATGAGGGCTGTTGTCTAGATGTAGTGGCTTCCACCTCAAAAGAGAAACTCTGGTTGGATATCATTCACTGCTCCAAAGACAGATTTTGGGATTTTTTTTTTTGTTTGGTTTTGTTTGTTTGTTTGTTTGTTTATTTGTTTGTTTGTTTTACTGGTAATTTCTTAACCATTGGAACATGGAACAAAACAAACTTCTTCCTAACTGTGTCGATGCTAAGATGCAATACCTCCTGGCATTCACAAGACATATTCCAATATGGGTTTTAAGAAAAAAAGGAAAAACAGATTGGAGCTATGAGGATGCTTTTTGGACTCTTAATCAAAGAATACAAATTAGAGTATGGCTAAATGTCTGAAAGTGGAAGTTCACATTACAGCTATTGTCATAAAATTTTTCTTTTTGTATGTTTTGTCAAGAGAACGCAAAGGCGTGGGTTGCCATGCCTAGCCAAGACTGGATAATGTCAATATACTTTGCATGGAAATACAGATTAGATGTGCAGGCAGCAATAAATATGTAAATAAAACCTGTGAAACTGTGGTCTAAGGGCAATGGGTGCTACTGGTGGTCTCTGTGTTCACTGAGAGTTTAAAGATGAAAATAAAATCTTGACTTCTATCTGTAAATCTCAAAACAGCTTGGAACCTCTTACATGGCGAACATTTCTCTTTTTTTCACATCATTCTCAGGCCCTTGAAGGCCCTTCTGCTCTAGTCCTCTAGATCTAAAAATTATGAGAGCAGAAAGATGGGGTGAATTAGTGGCTGAGGTCTCCTTGCCAACATGCTATATACAAACCTTTCAGTTCGAAGAGCTGAGGGTGGAATCCCTCTGGGAGGGAAGTATGGTGGAGATCCTTATGTTGCAATGGACACATAATCAACCTTGTCTGAGAGGGTAAGAGTAAAACATGTTTTTGCTTAAGTTAATTTTTAAGTATTGGACACATTTTTTGTTTCCAAATAAATTCTGAATGGATAAATAAAATGGAAACTATGAAAACACATATTTCTGTTTGTTCTGCGGGAGGCAATAAAAAAAACACACCAAACAAAGCTAAAACCAAAACTAACAACAGAAAAGGGTTTGTTGGAGATGTTTCCATGAAAACTTGCATGCTAACATCCATACAATGGTTTCTGAGAGGTTAATTGACAAGTTAATTGCCAGGAAAGGCAGAATTTAATGGGGCAGCAGGTGACTGCACACTGCAGTGTCAGCTGTGGCAGCGAGGAGAAGTGTCCCCTGTGCCCTCGTTACCCTGTGAGCAGGTCTGGGCCAGCCAGACTGCTCAGTGGCTGCTATAACAACTTGCAGGTAACTAGGCTGTTAATGAGGAATGAGCTGTAAAGGCAGCATCTTGACTTACCTTGTGGGATAGGTCCTACTAGGGTCTTCTTCCCACCCTCATTCAGATAGAAAAGTGTCAGGCTACGGCTCTCAGCCTGCCCAAACCCCTGGTCTTGCCTTTCTCAGGAACAGGGCTACAGGGAAAGATCTGGTGCCGTTGGGAACCTTGGTCTTACTCGTACAAAGTGTGCTGACCCCAGAGACAGGGATGTGACTCCTGACTCCTGGCCGTAGCTTTAGGACAGCAATCTGGGCACATCCAGAGGAGGCAATCACTCACTGGAAGCAAAATTACTTGGTGATTTATAGAACTGAGAAAACTGACAGCCTGTCACAATAGTGTCTGTGAAGAATGATGAACAGGAAGAGGCTGGTGTCTTTTTATTATTTTAAGTAACTGATGAGTTAATTAAAATTATAATTAATATCTTGTTGCTGTGAAAATGTCCCACGGTGTATCCCATGTCACTGCTGCTGGGAGTGGGTTTTACAATCAAAAGTCACTTCACACATATGTCATTCATTTTAGAACCTTAGATTTTCAGCAAACCAGCTGAGATTTCTTCCTTTTTTTTTTTCTCCATGTGGCAATGGTGGTGCGTTTTGATTTTTTTTTTTTTTTTTTTTTTTTAGAATATTGCAAAGCTGAAGGAGGCACCGATTTAAAGACCCTCTAAAGGTGCATGCACTGTGAAACAGAGATAGCTTCAGCACAGCAATATTAACATATTTATCAGCCAGAAAAAAACCACCTTGGGCTGAGGGAGATCTGGGTCAGGAGAAGTAGCATGAGTGGCATTTGACAGGAGATGCTGTCTAACCAGCCCTGCACATTGCTGTCATTTTCACATGAAAGAGCTGAATGAATCAGTCTCTGGATATCTCTGTAACTCTGACAGCCATCATCTAAAAAAGAATTTAGTGGAAAATGGACAGAAAAAAATATTTTTTTGAAAAAAATTGGGCCTTCTTTACCAAAGTTACGTAAATCAAGGAAATATTTTCTACCACAAGAGCTAATGAGAGCATTCTTTAAATACTAACTGAACTGCAGTAAGTTTCAAGTGCCTGGAGATATGCATATTGATTTTTTACCCCTTCGCTCCCATCTGCAGACTGCTCTGCTGTCATAATTTTTCTCTTTCTGCACAAAGCACAGAGCTGGGGAAACCACAAACATTTAATCGTGTCACTGCCATTGAGAAACAGAAAAAGCCTGACGGGGAGGTTAATAAGTTGACTGTGACATTATAAGGCTTGCAGTGTAACACCGACGATGGTTAATGCGGTTGTTTCCTGCTCCTCTGATCATTTCACTGCGTGTTTGTTAAGTCACTCCAGAGCCAGGCTCTCTGCTCCGTGTGTTGCAGCGTGACAGCGTGCAGCGGCAGGACACATGGCTATTGCCACCGTGGCTGTGCTGTGTGTTTGTATAAACTCCTTGACTCCCATTGTGCTTAGGAAAGGCAGCTCAAGTTCTGCTAATGAGAAAATAATTAGATGAGATTTTTTTTTTTTTGCTGTGCTTTTCCAAATGTACAAACGACTGTGTAGTAATCAGGAATGAATTAAAGCTGAGGACACTGAGCAATGTTTTTCCTCCATGTGCAAGGGCTATTTTTTTAATTACTTTTTTTCTCAGCACACAGTTCTAAATGATATCACACCTATCACACTGTTCTCAGTGAAGGTAAACTCTCTTCTGTCTTGAGTCTTAATGTGAGCTAAGAGTAAATACCTTGACAGGTACCTAACTGTGACTTTCTGAGTAGATATTAGTAAAATTGGTGAATGGCATAAATTAATCAACACTAAAACCTTTTCACTGCCCTACAGATAAGCACTCTTGCCACAGATGTGATCTTTGCTAGAATATAGGAGTGATGTGCACTTGGAGAATTACAGAGTAATGATTTTCATACAGAAGTATTGTCCAGATAGTCAATATTCCATCTGCTTTAATGATTAAGAATGAGCACTTCAAAGCTGGCATAAACTGACCTTGATGTCATTGATTGTATGTTGCTTTTCAGAGAAGAAAGCTGTGGATTTCAGCTTGTTTGTTTAGAAAACATTTAAGTCAGCAGAGCTTGTGGCACAGAGCTTGTTGGAGGGACCGAGATGCAAATTTCTGAGCAAGCAGCTGGCTGCTGCTTGTTTCTGTAGTGCACGTTTGTAGAAATAAAGAAGGTGACATCAAAGAGTATAATCATTCTGCCAAGGCTTTTTTCTCTAGGGAAGCTCTCAATACTGGCTACCTGGTTTGGCCAAAGAGTTAAAATATCAAGGCAATTTACCTTTATTAACCCAGACAGGCATTTTTCAAAGGATATTATTTTGGCTTTATAGGTCCTTATTTTATGAGAAGTTCTATTCTGTATGAACAAGAAACCCTGAAGATAGAGTTGTGAGGGAAAGCTGGATATTCTAATGATACCATAAAGTAGTGGAGTAAAACTAGAAGACTGAGAGAATAGCTGCTGCTCCACTGAAAATGGATGCTACAACAAGAAATAACACTTGGGAAAGGAACAAGCAGTGTAATTGCTGGAGTGACAAGTAGCCGTCTAGATTAGACAAATAGTCCCAAGCAGGGGATTTACCTGAGGCAGTCACAGGTGAAATTCCTCACTAAAGAATTATTCATGGCAATAAACAGTGGCAATGATATAGCAAACTCTTTATCTGGTCAACACAGACTCAGTCTTCATTAGCAGTCAATTTTGCTTGGGAATATAGTTATGCTAGTGGGGATTTTGAGAGGGATAACACAGAAAGCCATCTGTGTTTATGTTAAGAAAAGGAAGTTTGGGCCCGTGCTAAGGAGCAGTGAAGTTGCCCTCACAGCTCTAGTCTCCAATCCTGTTATCTAGTTAACACCTTCCACTCACTGCTAATTGTCATTACAGAGGTTGGCAGCAGTGGTGAGAATTAGAAAACTAGTTCAGCTGGGATATTAGCAAGAATTAAATGTTTAAAGAACCAGGAAAAGTGAACCCATCCAGCACAGAAATAAACTGTGAAGGAGACAACAGCTGTTAATGAGCTGTTTAAACCAGCCAAAGTTTCCTTCTTTAGTGCCTCAAATACTACTGCAAACATGAAATTAATTTAAGTGCTTCATATGCTAGCCTTTCCTTGTCTTTATCTTCTACACTACCAACACTGGCCTGGGTGTGTGGAGGGGATCAGCTTTCTCTGTGTGGCATAGACAATGGTATTTGTGGGAATTCAAAGGAGTAATCAATTTGGAATCGGAGCTCAGTTGCTGGCAGCATCGTCACTGGGCATAACATTTCAGACTGCTCTTTGCTCTCTGTGCTCAGACCCATTATTCAGTGATACAATTTTCTGTGGAATTTATTTGGTCATTTTTATTATTTTCTGTTTCTGATGATGGCAGTCAGCTCATTAGATTTTGTCCCCCAAACCCATTCATCAGGTTATTTTGCAATGAAAATCAATGTATTTATCTTACTACAGTTAAACACTTTCATATTTTGGTGCCTCTTTTGTTGGTAAACAATAGTGTCTTATAAAATGTAGAAATCAAGATTCCCTAGCCCTATTGGCCATCTTTCAAAAATGTGCCTGATCCAGTGGTGATGCTCTCTAGATACCTCAGTTTTCATTAAGGACTGGGTAACAGCCTGGAAAAAACAAGGCCTGTATTTACGAAGAATCTGTATGTTGCACTGTACTGGTTGTGTGGCATCTCATCTGGGGGTTGCTGTGTGATTACAGGTTCTGCTGCTTCCACCTGTGATTTACTTTAAAGATAATATTTACTGAGAGAAACCCAGCTCCTTTGAGCATACAGACTTGATGAGAGGTTCATTTGTGCACTTTACTGCTCAGTATGAATCATGGCACTGATGTATATAGGAACCTGTGCTATATATTTACTGTTTCCAAGGTGAAGTTGATTAGCCATCCCCCAAAAACTTATCCTCCTTTTGATACAGGGCTTGTAACACCTAGGCGTGCCATTGTAGCATCCCAGCAGGACTGTGTCTGTGCTGGCACACAAATAATTTGGGGTCTCCTCAGTCTTGGCCTCTCCTCCTCTTGAGGCAACTGAGATGGAGTTTAGGAGTGAGCTTCATCTCCTGCTGTATTTTGACATGCACTCATAGCCTCAGGCAACCCTTGTTTTGGTCAGAACTCAGGCTGGTGATGTGGTTAAGAGCTGAACTCTGGAAAGTGACTCCAGAGAATTTGATTAGTTCCGTGGCTGGACAATAGACATCTTGGCTGTGGGCTCCAGACATCTAATTCAAGGTGTAGTTCTGTCACCTTTTCATAGATGTCTTGTGCTGGTCAAGATACCATAGTGCATCCAAGCTCTCCAAATGAGACTGACAGATATGACACGTGCCTACAGGAGAGTCTTGACATCCTGGTGTGAGTGCAAGAGGTCAGGTGGATGCCAACATACAATTTATCTGCCTACAGTGCAGCCGCCCACTTGTGAGGAGGACACCTTCGTCTATATTAAGAACCCACGGCCAGTGAAATCAATGGAATCAGTGGGTTTAGGGCAAGATCCATCTCTTCTGTCTCCCAGATCCTCACATCTGGGCAGATAGCACACCTTAAAATCCTTTGGCTGTATTGGCTAGCTTTTCCCTAGTTGTTATGGAGACCAGGCAACTATCTCAGAAGCCTATAACTCTACCTGAAGGCAACTAAAGGTGAGAAGAACGTAATCAAACTGCTTATGCCTTTGCTTTCACCCAAAAAGTGTGAAGAGTATTCCCTCCTTTTTCCACCACTAAGTCTCTACACAATTTATATTCTAAATCCTTCCAGTCAGAGGGTTATTCTTGCCCCATTCTGCAGGTAGTTGGCACAGCAGAGTGGTGGCCTACAGATACTATATCTGGACATTCAGAGGTAATCACAACTAGGGGGAGAGGTGCTGGCACCATTTGTTAAAATGTAGGAATCTGAATCTCATCGAAATATCACACTAGAAAATAATCACACACCTTCTAAAAAAATTTAAACCCTTTTTATTTGTATATTTATTTTTATATATAAAAGAAATACAAAAAAAAGAACACAAACAAAATGCTGATTATGGCAATTCAGTTTTGTCAGCCCCCTCTGCCTGGGATGCTGCCTCAGATCCACCGGGAGTGAGCAAAGTTCTCCGGTTGTAATGTCCTTTTATGATTCCAGAGTTATTGTTCTCATTAAGGATTTGCTTCTGTTTTTGCCTGTTAAGAGACTGTACAAGTCCTAATACAACAGCTGCTAATGAATACTGTCCAGTCAGTTTTCTTGGTTGTAAGATTAAAGGATTTGGTTGAACTCTTCCTAGAAGAAAATATGTTTTGATTTTTCCTTCCTGTTCACTGATACCTTTGACATAAATCTCTCCTCGGTAGTCGAAGGCAAATCCCCGGTCCTTCAGGATCAGATACGTTTCTTCAGGCACTTGTATTCTGTCACTAACACCTGTGCTGTCCATTCGACTTGCTAAATTAACCGTTTTGCCCCAGATATCATATTGGGGTTTCTTAGCACCGATAACTCCCGCTACGACAGAGCCATGGCTAATCCCTATTAAAAAAAAAAAAAAAATTGAGAAGAGATAGCCAGTTAGACAAGAATACCTGAAAACCATATTTGCACTTAAGAACCAGATGAAGCCTCATTCAGATACACATCTCTAAGCTTGAGGAAGAGGTATATACAAAGAAAGTAAGAAAAAAAAAAAGCCAGAAAAGCTAGAAAACCTGAAAAGTGATATCCATATCCATGGAGTTATTTTACAGGATGTCTGTCTCAGTGGATCCACAGTACTTACTTATCATCTGTATTCTGCACACTATTGCCAAAGCTCCTGCAAACTGATTCTTATGTAATGGGAAAGATCTCTCTGGAAGGATCTTCCTGGGTCTACACTTGTTGAAGGCAACTTTGTTAGTGCTATGCAGTCAAGAAATTACATTCTTATGTTCCATGAAGTGAAAATATTAAAGTATTCCACAAAGTTATTGAAAGACTGTATCTTGTAGGATCATTGCATAAGTTCAAGAAAAGCAATAATGTAGAAGAGACTATTTTTTTTTCTACAGCAGTGATTTAAGAATACATTTAGTGAGAGTGAAAGACATATTTAGGAAAAGGATTATTTTTTTTAAGAATATTGTTTTAAATTGGTGATAGAAATGATTTCCAAATACTGTTGCATTCATGCTCTATGAAATCTTCACAAGTGATCCACACTTATTATGAGTGGATGCATGTTCCCTGAGAAATCTTGTGAATTGAGTGTTTTCTGTTCAAAACTGTTAGGAAGAGCAGATCACAGATGGTGATGCTGCAACTCTCCATGCTGTGAGTGATTAATATATATTTTTTTTTTTTTTATGGCAGGGTTGTCTGTAAAGGACATATTTTTTCCAGGTGGCTTTTGGTTTTGGCCAGTGATCCAGTCAACATGCGAAGCCATCAGATTTATTCTGTGCTATGTGCCATATATTCAGGTCATCTTTTCATATCCCGTCCTACTAGCCATCCATGATATCCCATCCAGGAGATCAGAACCCCCATCACAGCAATTCAGAGCTGTTGCTACTTCTCAGGTCAGAACTGGAATTCAATTTTTGTGCAAAACCAAAGTACTACACACAAGGTTTAGGATAAGCTACTATTACCCCTTTACTGAATAAGACTCTAAGACAGGGAGATTAATTAGAGGCTGTGCAAGCCAGTATCAAGCTTGAGGTTACATCTGGGCTGTCCAGTTCACTTTTTGTGTTATATCTACGGGCTCTTGGGTGGACTTGCTAAAGACAGTAGATTAATTATGTTACCCATTCACAATTCACTAAATCTTAGAACTCCTGCAGTACCCAAATCAGGGTCCATATTCTGAAAATTGAGTATTTCTTATTTCTAACTTTGTTGGGGATAAAGTTAGTCTGAAGACAGAGGATACAGTATTTGGAGTCTCTGAAGGTGCACATATCCTTGCAATGCTCCTGGGGTGTACTTACGGAGTCAGATCCTCAGAGACAAACTGTTACTTTAATTCTCATGTTTGAACTATGCTTACCAATACGGAGTTCAAAGTTGTTAAATGAATGCTTGTTGATCTCCTGTATGCTTTCATTCAGAGCTATGGAGAAGTCGGCCAGAGCGCACAAATGCCCCCACTTGTCTTCACATTGCTGAGGAGTAAATTGTAAAGCAATATGTTAGAAAAGTTTTGCATTTGCCCCACTCCCACTCATCCCTACCAAGTGCCAAGTATCTGAATTTGGAATTTGTAAGAACAGTCTCAACATACTAGATCCAAGAGAGGTAGGATATTATTAATCGTAATGCTTCCCATTTATATTACAACACCTGTATACCTGGATAGAGAGAAGCTTAGCATGAAGCATCAAAAAGAGTAATTTCCTGTCAATAATCAGACAGACAATCATGGGAATTAATAAGGCACGTGAAATCTACCCAAGGTTGAGAAAGAAAGTACAGAGAGGATTGAGATAACTCAGGTGCAAGGAACAATAACTAGTGAGAACCAGGGATGACCCGTGTAAGCAAGAAGTAGAGAAAAAACAGTGACATTTAATTCTCCTTTGCTGAAACTGTCACCTAGGAAAAGCACCAATTCCAGTGCTCTTAGGGATGGAATAGTGACAGGAACAACAAGGCAATCCAGGCAACCTGTGACCGGTTAAGTGAGAGAGAAAAGACTGTAGTCTGTAGCTCGTTAATCACTTCTGCTTAGAGCAGTCAAGTCACTTGCTGCTCCTTCCCCTCCATTTCCATTCCTATAGGGCAGTAGATATACAGATGGGGACCAGGAGCAGGTTTTAGTCTTCACAGAACACCAACAGAGCAAATGATGGGGCAGGAACCCTCAAAGAAGGACAAGGAAATCCTTAATTGTTTCTCTTAGTAGGCAGTGGAGTAAGAGCAGCTGAAGTTTCGGCCCAATAATGGTATGAAGTCACCTCATCTATTCTGAAGCCAGATAACTCTTTCATTAAACAAATTTCCAGTCCTTACAAATGAAGCATTGCAAGGCTTCCCCTTGGGTCATGCAGTCCAGCCCTTTACAATTTTCATCATCCTCAGTGTTTAATCCTGAACATAAGCATCTCCCTGGCATCATCCTGTTCTGTTCCCACCATGCTCAGTCCTTGTCCTCAGACTCATTCAATTCACAGCATCCAGCCTCCCTCACCAGCCCTCATCTCTTAGATGCTGACAAGGTGACAGACATGTATATCTGAAGATAAATATATTTAAAACATACCTAAAGATTCCATTAAGCTGTTATGGTTCAAGAAAAAGGATGAGTTTATCAGTCTTGGAAATGCAAGATTTTCTTTCTTTGAATTTTTATCCACATCAGGAGTCAAAAGAAGTAGTTAGGAGCTGTGTAGCTATAACCAGCTACCTCCCTGGTGTTCAGTCGTTCTTTGATCATTTCTGCACAGAAGCATTTTGAGCTGGAACAAGCACAAATCTCATGCCTGCCTAGTTCTGTGGATTTCTAACTGTCAGCATCACTTGTTACTCTGTAGGTGGGAGATGCTCAGCTGGTTACACTCTTTGTGTTTATAATGTAATCTAAACAAATAATGAAAATTTTCTAGTTTATAAAGCTCACACTAATCTGTCTTCTGCTTTCCTGGCAGTTGCAATCAATGTGGGCAGATCTGATTCCCACTCTGTGGTTGATCAGGGGCAGCACACCCCATTTTACGGTTCTCTTCCTTGGGAAGAGGTGCCAGTTGCCAAGCAAGACAGATTTCAGCAACAGTCAACATCTTGCTGGATGTATTTTAGAGCCTCATGTTATTCCTTTGGAGACCCCATTTCCAGGCATATTCTTGGGTGGAATTATGAATGAACTTCTCTCATCTGACTTATTTGAGGTTTATGGCTGTGACTGTGCATTTGTCCTCGGCAGTTGATTTTTCCCTCAGCTTGATTTGCACCTCTGCAAGTGATGGCAGCCTGCAGACTTCTGGCTTTGTGATGTTCTTCAGTCGAACTGATGGGTTTGCTCTTTTTGATGTGTAGTTTATCATGCTGTCACTAGATATACAGCTACATCATCACAAAAATGTATAACTGCAGCTTTACACCTGCGTAAGTATGCTGTCAGTTAATAGATCCTCTTTCTTCACAGATTATTGGAGGCTGTCGGCCAGATTCCTGTCTGAGTTACAGTCGTAAATTTGGAGTATGTCCAAAAATATAGATAGACCTGCTCTAGATTCACATCAGTGTGGTTGAAAGGAGATTTTTTTTTCCTCTCCTGTAAAGCTAAATTTGAGGAGAGAATCCATATGGTTCTTGTTCTGAGCACAAGATGGCATTTCAATTCATCAAGAAGGGAAACTGTTGTCTGCCAGAAGCCCCAAATATCTATTTTATTTTAGCAAATACATCTATGAACATCAGAAAGACAACACTAATATTCTCTAATATGAACGGTCAGACACACTAAAAGCTTTGCTTCCTAAAGAAAACTACTCTCTTACCTGTTTTTCAGGTGATAATCCTGACACGGCCATGTATGTGCTGCCGATCGTTTTAATTTTTTCAATATCTTGAAATCTCTCTTCACCTAGTAACTAACATATATAGAAGAAAACGCTGTTACTTCTGTAATTCTTAATGCAAAATACTTCTACAGACAGTGAAATGAATCACTACACTTCTGGTATCTTCCATTTGGTCATGGTGCATGGCTCGTTCTGGGACACACTGAACTGGGACTCTGCAACATTGTCTACTCACAGAGTGCATTCAAGATGAATTCTGCTGTGCTCTGTAAAGCTGTTTGGTAAATTACATATTGGATAATATAAGACATGCATATTCCAGCCTAACTTAAATGCAGATGAGTCCTGCATTTCATGAGGTGTAATCACTGAAAATCAGTGAAGACAAACTCTCTGTGTATGTATGTGTGAATATAAGACCCGATCTCTTAAAAATCTTCTTAAATCTCTTCTGGATGAACTCAGTTTACAAATTAAGTGCTGCAACAGCAACAATTCAGGTGATGAGACCAGTGTTAAAGGGAATTCAGTCCACTTAAAATAACCATTTTAACTATCTTGCACAGTCAATGGATGGAGGTAGATGCCTCCAAAGAACTTCTATGAAAGATCAAGTCCTCCTCTATGCGACGCTTCCCTCTGCTTACTATCAGACCTAACACTGGTATGTCTATTGAGTCATTCAGTGTGCACTTTTGTTATGTATTTTCCCCTTCTACAAAAAATGCAGGGAACCAGTGGGAAGTGGTAAACGCCTGTATCTCTTTGAGTTAGCTATAGTAGTACGCATAAAGAACTCATCAGATTTCAAATCTTCAAGAGGATGAATATATTTAGTCTAGTGATTAAAGCACTGAGTGGAGTGACAGTGACAGTTTGGTCCCCATTCCAAGGCCATATTCACAGTTTTACTCAGGACTTTCCATGAAATAGAAGCCAGAGCATCACATTCCTTGAGAGACCAAAGCAGAGTTCAGGTTATGAACTCTGTCAATGAGAACAGAGCTTTATGCGGGTTATGGGCATGTATCACCTCATCACAGGCTTTAAAAATGTGTATTGCTGATGTTAATACCAAAATACTCTGTAAAACTTCATGATAAACAGCATGGTGTCTAGTAAATTTAGGTATCAATATAGGTTAGGCAGTCCTGGAAGAAAAAACAAGCCAATTCACAGAGAGAAAGAATTTTAAACTTTCACTTCTAAAGGCTCAACTTAGTTGGGATTTAAATGAAAAAAATTCTTACTGAGGTCAGGCAAAAATTTAATGAAGCATTTCCCCCTTATTTTATACTCTGTCATGCATTCTTTTCCTGTCTTGTGGGTTTGAGTTTCCTGTCAATTAAAAACTAAATCTCCTCAAAGGGAGAAACATACCAAAGATATAACATGAAATATCCCCTGCCATTGAGCTAACCACAGTGTACGTCAGCCGGAGCACTGGGGTCTTGTAAGCTTTGCTGTTCGCGTACAGATATCGCACCATCTGTCTCTAATGGGAGGCTGCACAGCATTGCACGCAGGGAATACAAAGCCATATGGTTAATGGCTCCCTTCCAAGTCAGGAAAGTCCAAAGACTTGACCTGCTTCTAATTTTTCTTCAAGCTGCCAGAAAAGCCCATTATCTACTTTTCCCTCCTACCAGGGTAGCTCTTCCAACTGCTCTCTTATAGAAAAAGATAATTTCTTGTAGCTCTGTTTTTGTGAGCAGTCTGAGAGCACCAGGTGTGTGGGCAAGGGGAGAAAATGGTCATGGTTAAAAACAGCCTACATGTTCATTTACAGATGGTTGCTGGAAGAAACAGCAAACAGCACAGTAATTTAAAATGTATGATAAATGTCTAAAATGACTTTTAAAGAAATAAATAACCTACTGGCTATGAGGCAATTTAGAAGAAACAATCTCAAATCATCTTTTCTCTTCTTATTCATTATTTTTTCCAAATCTCTATTTTTCCTGCTTTACCTTGTCTGTTAGATAGCTTCTTTCCTTCTTCAAATAATGTTTTATTTACCAATTACTTTCTTCACAGTATGACAGGATTATAGATTTTGATATTAGGGAATCAGTCCTAAATCAGCTGCTATTTGTTATGACATTTTAAATAGGTTTGCTAATTTACCAAGATAGTCCAGTGAAAATATTCAAACATTAGAATGTAGTTGGCATCTGAAAAGCAACTAATGGCTTGATGCTACAATTCATGTACAACCAAGGCTATATGGAGGTCAGACCCTGGGATGTACACATGCAATGGAACACGCACAAAGTAGTACAAAAGAGAATGTTCCAGGGCATGGAGCACAACTGCAAAGTAATCGTCAAAGTCTGAAAGCAGGAACCTGCATGCTGCTGAAACCTCTGTTTGTGGCAACATGATATATTAAAATCTGTTTTTCATAAACACTGTGTAAATCATTGCAGGATAAAGAAAATGGGAGGAAAAAAACCCCATGAACTAGTAAGCTCTTATTAAAGCATAAATCCCAACTGTAACATCACTAAGATACATAAATGATTAAAAAGACTAGAAAGAATACTACATTTAAAAAAATTCCTTCAAGACTCATAATCTTCAGGAAAAATGTTCCAGTATTATTTTTTTGTGGTGCAACATCTCTAAGAATTGGATTTTAGCCCTGTACGTACCTTAAGACTACAGTCATATAAAAGATAGGTAATTATAAAATAAGATTCACAATGTCCATGTTTGGTTTTTGATGTCTGAACTGGTACAAAGTAAAAAATGGTGTATAACTTTATTGTATCATGATGATATATGTCAAATTAAAAAAAAAATCTCTTTTTGTCATTCTAGAAATCAACACCTCCCATTCTGCCTCAGTTGACAGGAAGCCTGGATAATTTAAAAATCAACAGATATGTGAGCCATCAGGGGAAAAAACAAACAAACTGTGAGTAAAGGCTCTGCTTTGAGAAGAGTCGATCACCTGCTCCCCAAGACTGACTTTTGGACCAGGTTCCCCCAGCTCCCTAAGAAAGACCTAGTCACAGACTGACTCCTCTGTGGGCTCCTATCCTGTGCAGTTTTTTGTGTCAGGTTCTGTTCCACGGTTCATTATTTTTTGTTTGTCTGACTATCTCTCTAACATAGACACCTGGAAAACAAAATAATAGATCTGGATAGTAAGCTTTCTGTTTTGTACTAACAAGGAAACTCCTCTAAAAAGAGAAAAGAAATAACCCAGATCTCCTTCTCATGCACCTATCGCATTTTCCAAACTGAGTCAACTTATATTTTTACCACTGCTTTCATTCAGAAACATCTTCCTGACCCTATGGACACAGCATCCCTACTATTGTTATCTGTGTGAGGAAAGGAGGGGACTCAGTGTAAAAACTGATTTGAGATTAGGAACTCAATTGAGTTGTCTAAACAGAGATGTTTGTTGTCATCTAGAGCATGCTTCCCTGAAAACCCTCCAGTGGCTTGTTCCAGAAGAGCATGAGTTTTTTGACAGTGCAGTATGGGACCTGATGATCCCATGTGGGCATCTGAAATCATCGAGGATATTTCAAATGGCATCAGGTCCCAATGCCACTCCTGTGCTAAACTCCTACATTGGGTATCTCTACAGAGGTGTTCATGTGATGCCGAGGAGCAAACTTCTCCCATGGCTAACAGATCTGTTCTGTTCGTCAAGCTTCATTTTACTTCCAGGGCTGTATTGAGGCAGCAGGCAACCTTGGCAAGAAACATAATGAAAAACAAGGAATAGTGACATCATGTAGTGTCAGTTGATAGTTACATGGAACTGGCCCTGAAATATCATACCTGAAGTGACTTCTGGTTCCTTTTCCATGGGTAGGATTACTCACTGGCATATCACCTTGCAGATTGCTTAGACAGAATAAACTAATGGCATGACCATGCTGGAAGTAGGTTAGCAGTCAGCAGGGGTTCATGTAATTTCATTTACTACCCGTACCAAGAATATATCTATTATTCAACTAAACATGTCTGGGACATAATACAATCCCTCATTATGTCTTTTATTAATTACAGAGCAGGTGTTAGGGGCTTGAATGTAATACTGTGTTAGGGTTTTTGATGAAAACCTTGTCTGCAGTAATCAACACAGCAGCAATGGAATTCTGTTGTGAAGATTATATGAACGTACATGACAAAATGTCTTAAATTAATTCATAGCAACAGGCTTTGCATTAAGTTTGAGCCATAATGATTTTAATCAGGTCTGGAAAGAAAAACAAAACTATTAATCAAGAAGCATGCTGACAGCTGTGCAAGGTCTTAGAGATATGAAGCAGGTATTTATACTTATAAGGAAAGCAGTGCAGGAGCTTAGCATGTTACAGAACTCTTCTCATAGGAGAGTAGTTCTCTTTTCTACTAAAATGTCCAGGGATGCATCCCCTGTGAATTCTTCTATTTCCCACTAGTAATTTTAGCATCTGACCAATTATATGCATAAACTTCTCATTTTCATTGTTTCTCAGAGCATGATAATCTTAACCCTGGTCTAGTTTTTATGAGCTACCACTCTACGAATGTTCCCCATGCAGATGCCCGTGATGAGGAAGGATGAAGGTGCAGTTAAGACCCTGATCTGGGTTCCTGTTTAGGTTCTATCTTCTGGCACAGGAACAGTTACCTTTGTTTTCAAAAAAACCCCAGGAAAGCCAATTACCCCTTTGTGCTTTTGTTTTCCCCTGATGAAATGAAGATAACTTCCACCAGAGGAGCAAACTGAAAACAGATTCTTCAAAACTTATGAGAGGTATTAGGTACTTGCTGCTCAGGATGGAATAAAAAAATAACTTTTTTTTTTCCTAATCTCTTTTTCTCGGTCATATGCCTGCCACTTTCATCTTTTCCTCCAGTACCTCCCACTGAATCCCTTGGAGATGCTTGCTTTTTGAAAAACAAAATCCCAAACTAAAACAAAAACTCTAGTCTAAACCCTCAAAGAGAGATAGGTTTTTAAAGTAGGACTGAGGTAGGACTAAATAAATTTTTAAAAAAAGACACTACTAACTGGTTGGTAGAGTATGCAACAACAAGTATGCAACTTGCTCCTGACTTCCTCTTCACTTTCTAAGTTTTCTGTGCTTCCACCTGGCAATAGCTATATTGGGCATCTGACTGTTCTTCTCCTGTTTATCTTATCCCCTCCTCAGCTCCCTTTCTGAAATTAACTGGACAGGATATCTAAATAAATTATTTTTCCTTTCTATGTCCTTTCCATTGTTTTTCAATTTCCCTTCACCTCTGAATTCCTTAGCAAAGCAAGCAGCTTTACTTCATTTACCTCTGTATAACACACCTGAGCAGACAAGTCTCCTCAGTTTATATGTCACCACCTTTCATTCTCTACCCAACATTTGCTTCTGAGCTGTGTGCTTCACATCTCACTTGACTCTTTTAACAGTCATTGAGTCCATTTAAAGAATGTCTTCAAAACAACATCTTTATCTATTTGGAATCAGACCACTACTTTCCAGAACTGTTGCAAATATCTTCATACTTCTTTCATCCACAGAACTAAGGCATGTTTTACTTCTAGATATGCTGGAGCAGATTGTGCTTTTATTTATGCATGTTTATACCCAAGTAGCTATTGATTTCAGTCTCTATCTCACGAGGTCATTCACAGTAAAGCTTGGCATGACTAAGTGCAAAAAAGCAAAATAGACAATTGTACTTGGAGTAGAAAAGTGAGACAATTATTGGAAGCAGAATAGTTAGTAAATTTGATAATTTAAGATGACATATATTGTATTTGGGAACTCATAATTTAAGCAGTATCAGATTTTCTCTAGTAACTGGTATTACCTCATCAAAGTCTGCAATGATTTCATTCAGCAAGCGCAGACACTCTACTCCTTGGTTGTTCATCTCAGTCTGGGAATAGAAGTCAGCAAACCCAGGAATAGAAGCAAACATCACACCAACAGCATCATAGGACTGTGAGTATAATTCCTAAAAGATCAATGAAGAAAAAATAGCTGAAGCGGTATAATAGGGAAGAGAACATAATTGTCTGCAATTAAAATAGGTTTCTTTTTATTTTTCATGCATAATACCTTAATATCTGAGGTTAGCATTAGTATATTAAGCAGGAGGAGGCTGACAGCTCTTGCATTTTTATCATGGATTATACACAGTGTTTGCCCTTTCTTTGAAAGCCTGCTCTTTCTGCTTCTGAGGTCAGAGGGTCTGCACCAGCAAAAATGAAATAGAATTTTTCATTTTGATTTATATGGGGAACAACTTGAAAAAATGAAGGATTCATTTGAAAGTATGAATAACAGAGAATGAAACACCGTTACACAAGTTAAAGCAACCTAATATTTATTATTTTTTATTGTCTGTCTCATAAGTGTTTGCAGTTGACAATATATTTCTAAATTTGTTGAGTAACACGGATCAGATGGAACCATTTAGAATGTCTCCTTGTAAAGAGTCCTCTCAGTTAACACATTTTCTGGTGGATAATTTATACTTCACACTGCTGCAGTTCTTTACAAGTTTGTTTATTCACAGGTTTTCAGAGAGCCCTTACTCTGGTGTAAAATGTGGTTCTCCCAAGGTGACTATGGAGCTATTTGGTTGCCTGGTTCTGGGAGGAGTTCGTGCTATTAGGGTTTGAAAGGAGGGAAAAACAAAAGTGAGGGTGATAATGGAGTTACTGGGGACAGAAAGCAGCTTACAAGAGATCGGACACAGGAGGTTATTAAGTTAAAGTATGCCCTGGGGTAAGCTTCCACTTACATTGTGCATAAAACTGACTTTGGTACTGAATGACAAATTTATTTATGGATGGGTTCTTGTCATTATGTATGTGAAAATGCCGTTGGTTCTTCTCTGAACCCAAACAAATTTTTAGGAACAAAACTAATTTCAACTTTAAAAATGCCAGGGACAGAGTCTCCCCACAACTTGTGCTTTTCTAGTGGCTAATATACCACAGCCATATGCATTCTCTTTTGTTTAAATTTTTTTTAGTGGATACTTTCCATTCTGGGACTTCTCTTATGACATTCTGACCTGGAGTAGTTGCTTCTCAATGTTCTTGTTGCAGTGCTTTAGGAAATTTTAGTGCTTTGGTCTCATGATAAAAGATCTTGCTGCTGGACACCATAGACCTGATGTGAACACCTCAGTCTCCTCTTCTTCCTTCATCCTACTTTTCCCTAGAAAAGCATCCTGAACCCCTGCCCTCCTCTTTGCTATGCTGCTAATGCTGCTGTTTCTCTAGACTCTTTAACAATGTGTCCTACAGTAAAAGTGGGAAAATTCTGCTAGTTTACAAAGACACTGCAAAGCTTTGTTTGAGAAAAAACATGGTTGATAGCCTTCTTGCCCTTACACTTTCTTTCACTGAAGAACATCTGCACAGTCATGGAAGCCATGCTCTAAGGATGCTCTTAGATGCCCTTTCATAGGTATAGAAAAAAAGTAATACATTAGTTTGTGAATGCTTATGGAAGACTAGACAATATGTGCTAGCAAAAGCATATATACACCCAGGCATACACTTTCCTCAGATCAAGAAGACAGAAAACAACTCTCTGAGCCTTCAGCTGCTCAGTTTTTCTATTTTTGGTAGGAAGCATCAAGACAGAAATAATACATCCATGAGAAAATGCTTACAGTACACATTTGGGAATTCATTTTTTGAGAGCAGAGAAATTGACTTAATGGCCAGACATGAACTGCAGGATTGATTGTACTGAAATTGGGTGGACGTTACAGCCAGCCGGCTCATGCATAAATCATCCCCAAGTACAGTCACTCTGGAAATTGCCTTACAAAAAGCAGGGGTGGTGAAATTCAATTCAGTGGCAAATTATTGAAGCATCAGCGGTGATCCATGGGGCATTTGTTTGCATTTGAAGATTATTATGCAAGTGAGTGTATGTGAATGAATATGTGAGAAAGGACATGTATTCCCCAAAAATCCATAGTGCAGATATGCCAGAACATGACCATGGTTGGTATTGGGATCTGCTCCATTTGCAGTGAAGTTTTTTAACCTGGTTGCTTTCACACACACATTTTGTCATGTGAAGAGCAGTGTTTTTATGGCAGTTTAATACCCACAGAGTGTAAAATTCCTCAAGAGGCTCATTTCTGAAGTGCCTTTCCTTGTAGTTTCTCACTATATCTTCCTTCTGTAGGTGATATTTGAAATCACATCTTCACAACACAGTGATTCCTCATTGTGAAGTCTAATTCATCTAGCTACATCTATTTCCAAAATGTACAATCAGAAAAGGGTAACCTTGATTCCTTTTTGCTGCACAATGAATAGATATGTCAGTGCTGGCAACCTGAATCTTGCAAAATTTGTAACCTCTTTGTTATAAAAGATAATTCCAACATTACATGGGAAAATTCCAGTTTCATCATACAATAGCCTTTATTCACAGGCAATATAATACACATTTGCCTTATTTCAAATAAGGAGTAAGTGACTTCATGCTCTTTCAGAAACAAATTCTGGACCAAGCTGAAGCAGGGGCGAAGAGAGGAGTTCATTGCAAAGTAAACCCAATGGTCTGGTCCAAAGAGACCAGGGATGGAGGTTGTAGCGGAAATACCTTTAAATCATTGTAACCCAGAAGTTGAGTTGCATGTTATGGGAGCTTCTATGGCAAGAACCCCTTGTTGCTAGCCAGGCTAGGAACAAGGGGAAGAGTTCGTTACAATGCTAAAGCCTGTAACCCACACCAAAGGACCAGGGTGGAGATCGTATTAGATATACTTTTAAACTGTTGTAACGTGTACTTTGAGTTGCATGCTGTAGGAATTACTATAGCAGGAACCATCTGAACCAGTGGAGGACAAGCCTTAAAAGAAGCAGTGCAGGTGCAGCAGTGACCCAACCTAAGTTGGGTTTGGTGCCCAAAAACTCCACGCAGCATACCATCCCTCCTGTCCTGAGTGACCACCGAAACAGATGGAGCCTAAAGTCATGAGCTAAATGAACTCAATGTACATTTTCTGGACATTTTATAAACATTTTACAGGAGTGGTCCATAGACTAAGAGAATTATATCCGTTTATTATATCCAGGATATCATCCCAAAGGGTGGGAAAGTGGGGTGGTGGTTAATGAGGTTGTATTGGATAGTGTGGGACCTTACCATGACGTGAATGGTATGGAATAAGCAGTGGAGAAAGTGCTGGTTTTGGCTGGGACAGAGTTAGCTTTCTTCATAGTAGCTAGTATGGGGCTATAGAATCACAGAATCATAGAATCATTAAGGTTGGAAAAGACCTCAAGGATCATCAAGTCCAACCCAACACCACCTAACTCACTAAACCATGTCCCTAAGCACCACATCTACATGTTTCTTGAACAACTCCAGGGATGGTGACTCCACCACTTCCCTGGGCAGCCTGGTCCAATGCCTGATCACTCTTTCAGTGAAGAAATTTTTTTCTAATATACAGCTAATATACGTCCCCTGGTGCAACTTGAGGCCATTTGCT